>NW_006771292.1:1170125-1187332 GCF_000442215.2 Lipotes vexillifer
AAAAAAAAAAAAATACAACCAGAGGCTAAGGCAGAAGCATGGAACAGATTCTTCCTCGTAGTCCCCAGAAGTAACGCTAACACCTTGATCTTGAACTTCTAGTCTCCAGAAACATGAGAAATAAATTTCTGTTGTTTAAGCCACTCAATGTGTAGTACTTTGTGATGGCAGCCCAAGCAAACTAATACGGTATCTTAAAAAAAAAATGAATAAGAATTCATCAGTATGACAAAGGAAAGAAGCATAGGGAGGGTGTTCAAGATTGAGGGCAGAGTTCGCACGAAGACAAGGTGATATGAAGAAGCAGGGTTCAAAGGTCAAGCTGCAAGAAGTTCAGTTTGTCAGAACATGGGATGTGAGGGAAATCCCAGCAGGAGAAAACCTTAGAAAGATGGTCAGGAGTCACTCTGTAAAAGCCCTGAGGCCATGCTACGGGGTTTAGATTTTATTTTAAAAGCAATTGGAGACCACTGAAGGCTTTTAAACAGATGGAACATATGATGAAGTGCATGTTTTATAAAGGCCTCTTACTTTTTTTAGTTCTTCGAAGGATGGTTTTGAAGGGATGAAACTAGAGATCCAGCGGTCAGCCAGGAATTTACTGTGATAGTAACATGAGAAACGAAGGTTATTCGATAAAGTCTATAGAGTGGGATAAATGGGTAGATTTGGGAGATAGTAAAAAGTGGTTAAAATTCAGTGAGCAGCCGGGTAGCTGAGAGACAGAGAGAGAGAGTGGACTGTGGTTGAGCAGTAGGTATGGAGAAGGGATGGATGAGACTATTTCCAAAGAAGAGCTGAAAGACGTTCATTCTCCAGTATAGCAAAGGAAATCTACATGACCTTGACAAAATTATGACTTGCCCTTGACTACTGATCTGGTTATTTGGGGCCTATTTGGGAGAGCATCTTAATGTATTGTGATTCTGGAAGCCCTGGATGGACACTTATTCAAGTGCCACCAATTATATACCAGCAATTCCAATAAACCATTACATTTTTATTATATTTTATTGTACATATCACAGATGCATATTCACTTTGATGGCAAACAAATGTTTCTGCATAAAAATAATTTTATAAACTTTCTGTTTTTAGTGGAGAAGATAAAAATTCCTCTGGTAGCCAAATTGCACAAAGTTTTGCTATAAAACATAAACGTTCGCTTTTTCTAGTAAAAGAAAGGGAATGCAAATCTTCTATTCATACTAATGGAAAGCAACTTTATCCTAAACTACTCAAGCAACTTATTTTTTCTTAAGTTTCAGAATGTGTCACTTGAAAGTTAAAAAGAAAAGAGGGACCGTAGCACTATTTTAGAAAGAAGTTAAGAACTTTCCTATTGCAGAAAATTACAAGGTATCCTAAGGGTAGTTCGGATGTTTTTCTCTTTGCTACTAGTTACAATAGCTTGACAAAGCCAGCCTCTTCTTTTTCCATTAAAATCAATTAGCCCCTAATGCATTTCCATGAAGTGATTTGCCAGACTCTGGTTATTTTGCAGAGGATCTGTGAAATAACTAAATGAATTCCTTCCTTCTTTCTGTTGTAAAAAGTCCTTCTCTAAAGCATTCCATGATACTGCCCTAAGCCCCCTGTCCAGTATTAACCAGTGCTCTGTCCTTGCCTAGCCTGGTGAATGAAAATGTTTCCTGCCATATCAGTAAACAAAGGGTGTTGCAGCCATCAAGCCACTACAAGCATGAGCAATGGTGAGCCCTGAGGGAGCTCAGGTTGCAGACAAAACAGGCTACCCTCTGCCCAGCCCTCTGCCACTGCAGCCACCACTGAAGGTGCACCTTGAGGGGACTCGAGATGGAAAAGCACAGGATAACGACCCCAGCCCCAGGAATGAGTTCAATGAGCCCAGACTCTTGCATCTTCCCATACTTAGAAAAGTGCTAAAGTCTTTATCTTGAGACACTTGGTTTTCTTTTAATTAACAGTAATCTTTTGGGCTTCCCTGGTGGCGCAGTGGTTGGGGGTCTGCCTGCCGATGCAGGGGACACGGGTTCGTGCCCCGGTCTGGGAAGATCCCACATGCCGTTGAGCGGCTGGGCCCGTGAGCTATGGCCGCTGAGCCTGCGTGTCCGGGGCCTGTGCTCCGCAACTGGAGAGGCCACAACAGTGAGGGGCCCACGTACGGCAAAAAAAAAACCCAAAACAGTAATCTTTTGATGTTCTGACTACCTGGTCTTTGTTGCCAAACCCTCTGTATATCCTGGCCCCTCCCTTACCTCTTCCGATCAGTCCCTCAGAGCTATCTGAGAGTCTGTCTTCAGAACTTGAAGTCCTCAGAAAGCCTGCCGAATAAAACTAACTCTCAACTTTTAGGTCGTGCATCTTTTTTTTTTTAGGTGGACAGCCTTGACTGGAGCCTTTATTCTCTGTTCAAGAGATTATTGGCTCATTGCTAGCTCTCCACTTTGTAGTCCTCTGCTTTTGCCAAGATTTTCCCTCAAGCTTCTTTCTGCTAGTTTAGCTTGGATATCATCTCCGCAAGGCACCAACTTTTGAGACAAAGGCCCCCCTACTTTATGTGCTCCATAACACCCCATGAACGGCTCCATCATTTCACTTCACTCTATTTTACTGGAATTATCTAAATAAAACTTCCACCCATGGGATATGAAATTCCTGCGGGCAGGTTGCTGTATAAAATCTGATACAAACTGTACTTTGCTTCACAGCACCAGCCCCTCTAGTCAATCTTTAAGGTATGTTTGCTAGTGACAAATCCTTTTAGTTTTCTTTCATCTGAGAATGTCCTTAATACCCCTTCATCCTGAAGGAGAGTTTTCTATCACGGGATGTAGAATTCATGGTGATAGTTCTTTTCTTTCAGCCCTTGAAAAATATTGTGTGACTTCATTATGTTCACCATGGACTCAGGTAATGTGTTCTCTTTGGCTCATTTTAAAAATCTTTTCTTTGTCTGTAGTTTCAGAAGTATAATTATGTGTTTTGCTGTGTATTTCCCCAACTGGGTGATTCTGTAGGCTTGTGTCCTTTGCCAAATTTGAGACATTTTCAGCCTTTATTTCTTCAAATACTCTCTCATTGCCTCTCTTTCTCTTCTCACCGGGACTCCAAAGATAAGAAAGTTGGATCTTTTGTTATTATTTCAACAGGTCACTGAGGATCTGTTTGTTTATTTTTTTGAGCCTATATTCTCTGTTGTTCAGGCTGGATGAATTCTATTGTTCCATCCTCAAATCCAGGGTCTATCTTCTGTCATCTCCACTTTACTATTGAGCCCATTTACTGAGTTTTTGCCCATTGTCTTTTTCATTTCTACAATCTCTACTTTTTAAATTCTAAGTTTTGTTTCATTTCTAAGATTTTCCATGTTTCTCTCTCATTTCAAGAGAATTCATAATTATTTGTTAAGCTCTTTTATGATGGCTGCTTTAAAATCCTTGTGAGATAATTGCAACATCTTATTCATTTCATCATCAGGTATGTTGGCATCAGTTGATTATCTTTTCTTTTTCAGGTTGTGATTTCCCTGTGAGGCAGGGGATAGATGGGTCCCTGGGGCAAACGGTTTGAGTTCGTTCCTGTGGACTGATTGTCTGAGACAAGAATAACAGAACAATTGAGAGAGGAGGGTGGGCCCTGCCCAGATAGAAGATAAGAGACCACATATTCTTGAAGTCAGGAGACCTCATCGACTATACATGTGCAGAAAGGCTCCTTGGACGTCAAAAGGGGAGTGATGCCAAGTGGCTAAGTCTACCCATAGGCCACTTCTGTAGAATCCATCTTGGCTAAGAGATGCACGCACACACGGGAAGATCCTGAGATATACCAAATACAGACTTTGAACCAGGCAAATCTAAATGACTGGCCAGAGGAAACCTGGAAGAAATGCCCCATATAAATGATTCAAACTGCCACGAGGGTGTGACTTTCTCTCTGAGCCCACTCATGTGTCTATCCACATGTACTGAATTCTTCTTTTTCCCCTAATAAGTACTTTATTGTTTCACTACTTTCCTTCTTTGTGGGAATTCTTTTTCCACAAAGCCATAGGGCCAGGGCCTTGTCACTGACCACTGGTCTAGTGGCTATGATTTGCTGCTCTCACTGCCACGACCCGGCCTCAGTCTCTGGCCAGGAACTGAAATCCTGCTTCAAGCTGCTCTGCAGGCCGAGGCCACCCGAGATCACCTGGTTCTAGGTCAGATGATGGTTTTCTTTTAATCACTTCCTGAACATTTTGGATATTATGTTCGGAGACACTGGGCCTTATTTAAATTATTTTATTTTAACAGGAAGACACCCTGTTTAGGCTTGGCATGCAGGTCCTAGTCTACTTCTGTGATTCCAATTACAGTCTAATTTTCAGAGATTGTGTGGTGCTATGTTGGTCTGTTTGGTTTATTTCATGCCACTGGGGCTCCTACTGGTCCCTGATGATGCTACTTGAGGGGTCTGAAGGAACTTATCAAAGCCAGGATGCCGTGTCCCTCTAGAAGGGTGAAGAGATTCTTAGGCTCATTGCACAGAGTGCTTCCTGGGCTGGGTACTTGTGGTGAGACCCACCTTGTCCCATGGATGCATGGTGCTTCTGGGTGGGGGAGGGGAGTCACAGGCCCAGTGGGGAAGGAGAGTGCTTCTCGTAGCTGCTTATTATCAAAAAGGTGTCCAACTGATCCTCCTTGCTGGTTCTGCTGGGTTTGCCTGGTATTGTCAGAGATACTCCCACTTGATGCAGTAGCAATGAGCTAATCTGGGATGCCCTTTGTTGTTACGTTGGAAATCAAGAAACACCGGGTCTAGGTCATCTTCTTCTGTTGGCTGTGGGGTTGAAAGACGTCCTCCCACTGTTCTATTTCCCTAGCCCAGGGGTCTCTAGCCAGTTTGCCTTCCTCTTGCAACTTCCGAAGTTCTCCTTTGATTTTCTATTGGCTTATTTCCAGAGTTTATCGCTATAGTTAGTGCAGAGGAGCAGGGAGAGACAAGTCTTTGCCATCTCGTCACGATGGGAGATTCTACTACGCATAAAGATGGCCAAGTGTGCTCTAGACTACGCGCAGGGCCGTTCCACAGTTATGCAAGTAAGGCTGGGCATAGAGCAGGTAATCGGGCTTTCTAAATGTTAGACATGTGGCCTTTGCACATTCAGATGCTAATATCACTTGCAACTGTGTGCTTCTGCTTGCTGATTTACAGGATCCAGAAGTTTGCACTGGGACCTGGGGAAATGCTGCCATTTTACCGCAGTGCTTTCTGACTGTACTGTGTTTCTTCTGATTCCATTAGCTATGGATACTTTAGTTTTACCTATATAAGTAGTCAAAGCAAGTGAAGAATTCTTGAGGTGGTAGCAAGTGAAGAACGGTAGCAAGGGAAGGATTCTTGAGGATCTTAGAAACCATTCAACATCATTTTGTAGATAAGAAAAACGGAGGCCCAAAGAGTTTTATTGACTTTTTCCAAATAATAGAGCCAAACAGTTGGAGAGCAGGATTAGGTCCCAGGGTTTATGACTTCTACTCAGTGCTTTTCTTCATTTCACCATGGACATAAATAATAATGAATCAATGCATTTTCAATAGCAAATATATTACTCTAACTCCTTCACAATTTTTTTTCTCTACACATTTAATTTGCTGGCATATTTGGTTCTCTTATATAAAAAATACATCAATTCTGTCATTTATGAGCCAAGCACACAGAAGAAGAGGAAAATTTTAAATGATGCTAGTATCTATTCATTGAGCAGATTTTATTAAATGTTTCATATATTCTAGGATTTAAGATAGCTGTGGAAGTACTGGAGAAACAGGAAGCTAAGTAAGAGATAATGTCCTAACTTCCGTCCCTCACCCAGAGTAGTTTCCAGTCTAATGAGAGATAGAGATGTATAAACTTACTATAACGTAAGATACGTGACATAACTGGTTAGAAAGGGGATATAAATCAAGTGTTGTCAAACGGAATTGGAAATAATGGTAAAACTTGACTAGGTATATTAGGGAAGACAATCTAAGAGACATCTTAAAGGTTGAATAAGAGTTAAATAATGCTCCATAAGGAGCTCATTCGATGTTAGCGTGGTGCTAAATACTTTATGTAGGTAAAGCAAACAACATAAATAAAGCTTTTACATAGATATAAGTTTATTGATGTTAAAATGTAAAAACGAAAAGTTATTTAACTTATAAGTTTAAAGATGTTAACATTTAGAGGAGGGTTACAAATTTGCTCAAAGCTACTCAGTTATTACATGGCAGAACTGGAAGAAACCTGAGGACATCTACACTACAAACTTTCTGAGTCTACAGATTTTTGTATCTCAGGAGTGCGTAGTTCTGGGTTTACTGTATACTCTGAAACTATTGGTTGATGGTAAAATGTACTTTATTTCACATCATTTTAGACCTTGATTATGTTTGTTAAATTTTTCTCAGTCTTTGTCAAGGTGTATTTTCTACCTTGGTCTCCTTCAAAATGCTAATTCTATGCTTTATGCCTGCTTCATGGACAGCAGGAAACATTTATAGCCTTCAGATAAAATTACAGGTGTGAAATGTTCCACAAATAGCAATAATTCACCATATCATTTGGCATTTTTTTTTCTGAAACATTGTATTCATAGATTTTTAAGTTACCAAATCAACAGTTTCTTCTAGTAAGGAGAACTATTTCATAACAATCTTTTTAAAGTATGTTTTTAAAGCGAAATAAATAAAACCCGAACTTGTAAAGTGAAGGTAATAATGGTTATGTGATGCTATGCCTTTAACTGCATGTCACTACATTTGTAATTCTTGTAATCACTCCTTTTGCTGAATTTCTGATCTAAGGTCTATATAGATGGTCTAGAGTGTATCATAAGCTAAGATAACTAAAAGATGAACTAACATGCTTTTCATGATGCCAGTCTACATCATAGCTAAGACATCACTAGAAACTTAACAACACAGGGAACTATTAGTGTCCCATTGCTGCTGTAACAAATTACCAAAATTTAGTGCTCACAAGGACACAAATGTATATCTTATAGTTCTGGAGGCCAGAAGTCCAATATGGGTCTCACTAGGTGTCTCAGTCAGATTGGGCTGCCATAACAAAGTATCACAGACTCTGGGCCCCAAACAACAGAAATGTATTTTTTCACAGCTCTAGAGGCTGGAAAGCCCAAGATCAAGGTTCTAGTCAATTTGATTTCTGGTGAGCACTCTCTTCTTGACTTGCAGTCGGCCACCTTCTCTATGTATCCTCATATGGTACAGAGAGACCGAGCGCTCTGATATCGTCTTCTTCTCATAAAGGTACAAGCTCTATAGCCCCACTTTTATGACCTCATTTAACCTTTATCTTCTCCCCCAGACTCTGTTGCCAAACACAGTCACATTGCAAGTTAGAGCTTTGACATATGTTTTTGGGAGTAACACAAACGTTCAGTTAATAACATAAAACCTGAGGTCAAGGTGTCAGCAGGACTGCACTCTTTTTTGCACACTCTAGAGGAGAATCCATTTCCTTGCCTTTTCCAGCTTCTAGAGACTGCTCACATTGATTGGCTCCTGGCTCCCGGCTCCCTTCCTTCTTGAAAGTCAGTGTATTAGTTTCCTAAGGCCGCCATAACAAACTATCACAAAATGAGTGGCTTAAATGAACAGAAATTTATTGTCTTACAGTTCTGGAGGCTAGGAGTCCAAAATCAAGATGTTGCCAGGGATCATTCCTTCTGAGGGTCGTGAGAGAGAATCAGTTCCATGCCACTCTCTTGGCAATTTTGTTGGTGTATTGGCAATTTTTGGCATTTCTTGGCTTGCGTATGCGTCATTCCAATCTTCCACCTTCATGTGGTGCTATCCCTACGTTTCTTCACAGAGTCTTCCCTCTGTGCATGCCTCTCTGTGCCCCAATTTTCTCTTTTTATAAAGACATCAGTGATATTGGATCAAAGTGTGCCCTAATGACTTCATTTTAACTTGATTACATTTTTTAAAACTCTGTTTCTGAATAAGATCATATTCTGAGGTACAGGGCGTTAAGACTTCTACATATTTTGGTGGGGGACACAATTCAACCCATAGCCGTCAGCAATGGCCAATAAAGCTCATTGCATCACATTATTCTTATCTCTTCTTCTGCCTCTGTCTCTCACTTTTAAGGATTCTCATGATTACACTGGGCCAACTCAGATGCCATGCAACATGACACATTCATGGGTTCCGGGAATTAGGATGTGGACATTTTGGGGAGGCCGTTATTCTGCCTACAGGGGAAAAAAGGTTATTAAAACTCTCAGAAAGAGTCCTGAATGTGGCTTGAAGGAAGAGTTAGAAAATTTACTTATGTTTGGGGGGAAGCGCAGGTGATGTAACTCTTCAGGACGCATGGTTGCTAAACTGCCTTCTGAGGAGAAGGGTGTTTGAGTTTCTGAAAGAGCTAAGTCAGCGTTAAAGTACTGTGGCTAGATGAGCAGTTGAGCATTTCTATCAGCATTCTTGCATGAAGCATCCCCCAATCGTGCCCCAAGCATCAACTTCTCACCTAAATAAATGCTCAACAGATACTAAGATTAGGTTTCAGAGTTAATCAGCTATTTTGTGCATAAGTGTGCACTAAAATGATAAAAGTTCAATTTCAAGGAACAAGTTTTGGTTATAGGATACAGTTCTAGAATAATCGCATGCCAAAAACCTCCTGAACTCCCTTCCCGTCCCTGAAAACACACACACACACACACACACACACACACACACACACACACACAGAGTTATTGTTGCTATATTGGTGAAACAAAGGAGAAAGAGAATAGGGCTCTTTATATTGTACTTATTTAAAACCTATTCCAATTCCTAAGTCAGGTGAAGTTTTAGAATTCTGGTATGCTTTTCTCCGTACTCAAGCCTGTCCTTATCTGCACTGAATATTTAGATTTTGCTTATGGCTTTCCCATAATTCATACAATTAATGTTTATTTTATTTTATCGTAAGTTTACTGAGACCCCTTCCATTCAATATGTGAATTTATTTAGGAATGAATATATTCCAGTGCCCTGGACCCAAAGACTGACTTGAGCACCCCATTTGGTGCATCTGTCAAAGAAGAAAGATTATTTTAAAACATCCTGAATTCTTTGCAAAATCTTCCCCAGGGTCACAGTCAACTGACACAGATTGCAATTGTCCCTGGAAGTGTCAAACAGAGAGAAGGGATAAAACAGAGTGAAAGAGAGAAAGCAAGTAATTCAAGGAACATAAAGAAAGAATGATGGGAATAAGAGAAAGATAAGAAATCTTTGGAGGCTAAAATTTAAAAGAGATTATTAAACAGGGAAAGATTGAGACTCCTAAGGAAAAAGAGACGACACTCTCTGGACAGAGGTATACAGAAAGCACTAAGGAGGTAATTGTAAAGAAAGGGAATTCTAGATATACAAATAAAGAGGAAATGGGGGACTTCCCTGGAGGTACAGTGGTTAGGACTCTGTGCTTCCATTGCAGGGGGCCTGGCTTCGATCCCTGGTCGGGCAACTAGGATCCCACAAACCAAAAAACCCCCCCAAAACATAAAGAGAATGGAAGAGGAAAGATAACATGAGCAAGGAGAGAGGGGAGAAAGCATAACCTGGAGGCTAAGATGTTTTCCATTATTCCACAGAGTACATTTTCTTTCAATATAAAAGGAAAGAAAAAGAATGTATGATTAGTTTATGATAAAAAGTGAAAACAGGAAGGCAGCCAGAGGGCCAGAAATTTCTCAGGCCTCTTGAAGGATGCTGCACTCTGACTTTCAACGTTGGCTGGAATTCATTCTTACTACATGAATACAGGAATGACAAATCTCTGGGTGCTCTGCAAAGGCCCCAGATCCATTCATCGCCCATGGACTCCACGCAGCGGGGGTTTATAAATGATTCCCCAGGCACAGTAATCATGGACTGTGGGAGAAGGAAAGCGGGGGATTTTGGCCTGCCAGGTCCTTTGTGGCAATTTTCTTCTGTGACATTGTTGTACTCCTATTGTCCTGTGTCCGGAGTCCTGTCCCCTATGGAGGTGCTGCCTATGTAACCCTCACAAGTCTGTAAGGCTGTTAGATCCTTAAGTGACTTCCAAAGGTTTCACTACATCATTTTCAGAGAATTCACAAATAAACATTTCAACACTGTATAAAGATTTAATGACATGTGTGCTTAGGAGACAGGTCAGAAAAAGAAAAAGAAAAACCTAACCTCCTAAGGTGTGACTATCCAACCAAATGCCCCAGTCTTTCATCTAAATTTGATGTCCCTCCTGTAGACTCTGATTCCATGAAGATACACTCAATGTGTGTAAATATGCAAGTGAGGGGTGATCTGCATCACAGAATCTCCTTGCTTCTTTCTTAGACAGGATGTGTGTGTGTGTGTGTGTGTGTGTGTGTGTGTGTGTGTGTGTATTGAAGATACCACCTAGCTCCAGGATAGTTTTCTGAGTTACTTGTGATTTACTTAGTACTACAAAAGGAAGTCTCCTGTTGCAAACGACATGTATTTCCAAGGTTCTAGCCTTTCCTAATACATATCTTCTCATTAAAATGCATAAGTAAAGAAGTACTTTGCTTTCCCTGATACCAACATTGGTATAAAATAAATAGAAGGTGAGAAAGTGCTCTTCCAATCATTCTAGGATCATCTATTCTGAAAGCTTTCTAGCACAAATTAAAGATAAATGAATTGGTGAACAGTGGACAAAGTCTTTTCAAATGAGTCAAGCTGCAGGTTCATGTGACACAAATATTGTCATTTGTCGCTGTTGTTATGAGTAGCAGTTGTTTTGATGTTAGGTCTCTTCAGGAGCAACAGAAAAGTATAAAAACCAAAGAATTCAAAACAATTTAAAGCAATTTAAATTCTGATTTACCACTAGGCACCATGCCCACAACTGTAAGTCAAAGCATCAAATTATTTGGATCTAAGCCAGCACAAAAATGGCATTTGAAATTCACAGCTGGGAGTTTCTACAGAAATTCTTCTTTAAATGTTGGGTCATGGGGAAGAAAGTTCTGAGAAAACAAAGGTGGTGACAGAGGGAGAGGAGAGAAGAGAATCAAAATGAGTGCAATGAGACCCAAAAGTCACATTGCATCTATTTTTTTATAGTTATGAGTGTGGGAAAAAGGAAATAATAAAAACCTCCATCATTCGCCTGTCTTAATCTCAGTTATTTAAAATAATTTCTTGCAATATGCTTTTTATTAGATTATAAACAAATTGCTTTTGACAATTACCTCAAGAAATCTCTTTGTATTTTTCTTTCCTTCCCATAATGGAATGTCTCACCCATTATAAACATGATACTGCAAACAGACACTTCTTTGTGGAGATAAATATTAAAAACTGAAATTGTAAGAAGAGCTCCCAAGTGCTTCTCTTGCTATTTATTTATTTATTTGATTAATCTGAAACTCTGCGGTGGGAATAGCAAAAGATAAAACTGGGCTCTGAAACTCAGAATATTTTCAGAGACCTTGAAACATTTCACACAATTTTGAGACCAAGCATAATTGTTTTTAGTGTTATTTTAAAAAATTAATAGACACAGTTTTAGTTTGAGCTGAAAATACAAAGAGCTTTCATACACCCTCCACCCCTAGTTTCTCCTAATATTAATGACTTGTATTAATGTGATACATTTGTTACAACTGATGAGCCAATATAGATATATTAATATTATTAACTAAAGTGCATAGTTTACAGTTGGGTTCACTCTTTGTCTTTTGTTATTTTCATTACAAAAAATATATAGCAAGGGTGAAGCCCTGACAGTTCCAAAGCCTCTGGTTTGTGGAAGCAACAGAACTGCAATAATGCCATTGCCATGTGCCCAAGAGAGAGTGGCTCATGTGATTGATAGAGGATGTGAAGGAGTAAGTGGGAGAGAAAAGACAGATGGAAGGAATGGAGGGCTGGTGAAGCCACTCAGCTCATCATGGAATCCACGGGAGCCTGCTGCCAATTACTTTGTATTCTAGATAAAGGAGGCCCAGAACCTGCAGTGTGCCATGCACTAGATACAATCCAACCCTGGACTTGTACCTTTTTGTTCTCAACTTTATTGAGATACAATTAACATATAACATTGTATAAGTTTAAGGTGTACAGTGTGATGAATTGATATTAGTAAATACTGCAAAATGATTACCACAATAAGGTAATCATAGTATCATCATATTATGAAATGCTCTTGACTTTTACTAAAGGTAGTACAATGAAAGCCACCCAATTACTTCTTCACGTTTGGCTAAATCACTGAAACTTTGTGTATTGACCCTACATAAAAGTTTACCAACAGGAGTTGAACCCTAGGAAATCTATCCCTCTTCTAACATGCTAGTATACTTCTAATTATAGATAGCTGATTGGTATAGCTACCTCTGCTAAAGAAGATGAATTCTGACCTAAATTTGGTGCTTAATTGCAGTAATTGTTCTTAGACAGATTTTTATTTAACTATTTGCATTAGGTCCCTTTCTGTTTTCTTTTCTTTTCACTGTGAGTGCACATGATGGCAAAGAATACAGTGACCACTAGCACAGTTGGGTACCACTTTGATTCATATTAAGGTACCAAAAGTTTTGCCCATCACAGCTTTGTATCATTAGTGCAAATGTCAACACAGTACAAAAGGCAAATCTCTTAGTATTATTAAAGAAATAGCTGTGACCTAATGGACCCCCTAAAAGGGTCTCTGGGCAACCCCCAAATGGGCTGAGACCACACTTTGAAAATTGTTCATGAAATAGATAAGGTTTCTTTGGGTATTCTCCTTTCTTCCCTAGAATGTAAATTCCAGAAAAGCAGCTGCTGTGTCTGTTTTGTTCTCTCTTGTATCTTAGCACCTAGTACTAGAGATAGATTAACTGAATCTAATGAAGCTATATAGATATAGATAAAACATATTTTAATACTAAAAATCTGGTAAAATAGTTTTTCAGAATGCCTTTGTTTGTATGGCATAAACCTACAATAATATTTCTCACAACAAATAAACCTATGTTTAAAGTTTCATGTCCTATATAATAATTAAAACAAATTTGGATCAAACACATAAAGATTACAGGTTTCCTACTCTTTCTGTAACATTGTAAAAGTACTGCCATTTAAGAGATAATTAAAGCATCTGCAGCCAAAATATATAGGAAAAATATGTTTTAGAGACATTAGGCTATTATTTCATGAAAATATTATGTTTTTTCTGACTTTTGTGAGATTTTTCAGATTCAAAACATTTGTATTTTTGTTATCTTCTAACAAATATTCTAAACAATATTCTTTTTGGTTATTCTTCTTAAAGAAGCCTCACTATTACCTATTATGTAAACTTTAAGGCCTCAAAACTGGGATCTGCTCCTGACTAAAGTATATCTCACACAGTAAGTATTCACTGATTACTGACTGATTGACTGAATGGATCTATTTAAGTACTATAATAAAACCTAAATCCCTAATCCTTTTTAGTGATGGATGACAAAAAAAAGAAGATAAAGTCCATGTATTTCAAGAATGATCTTTATACTGAAAACTATAGAATGAATATTGGAAAGAGACAGCTGACACCCAAGAGAGGTGGTAGAGCTCACAGAACAGAGCGGTGATCTGCACATATTAAATAGTTGCAATTCTCTCTCTCTCCCCATCTGTCTTTCCACAAGCTTTGAATCATCTAGTTTTCCCTGAATTTGCCAAAAACTCTGGATGCTTGCAATACAAATTGTCCCATGGGGGACCAGTTCCCCAGAGATTAACTTTGTACTCTTCAGTTTAATCAAACCAAAGCCCATATTTATTCCACTACAACAGTGTTTACTTTTGAGATGATATCTTAGGAAATAAAGTGAAAGAACTTAAGTAGAAATGACTGACAAGGGAAGACACTAAATTATTTCATATATATATATATATATATATATAAAACTAGAGTACTTGGGCTTTAATTTAAGGAAAACATAATCAGAAATATGGAAAGGGGCATGTAACCAAGGATTACAGAAAGTATCATTGAGCTGTAGAGATAAATTCAGGAAGGCCAAGGTCCCAGATGAAATATGGTCTCCCCTCAATTCCTAACAAAAGAGGATGTGAAATATTCATCTTCATATACTTGATATGGAGATCAAGAGAGAGAAAGATCCTATGATCTTATTTATCTAGTAAAAGGAAAGATTCTAGTGGCAAATGAGGGACTAATTTATGTATTTAAAGGTCTATAATGTAAAAGATGGATCAGATTTAAGTAACCAGAGGTCAGCTTTGGCCTACAGTGGTGAAGAAGCTATAGAAAGACACAAAAGAAGGCGTTTTTTTCTTATTTCTCAATTCATGGATTTGATTTTCTGATTTCAAAGGTCACATTAAAGGCATAAGAAATTTAAAATAGCCTAAATTTCACAAAATTTGATATCTTGGTGTTTATCCTGTTTGTCTTTTTTATAAATATTTAATTAAAAATTTAAAAATTACATTTATAGCCCTATACTAGGTAAGTTGTATGGAGACAGTGGACGAATTTCAATGACTGGATGGGAGATTGACCAGTGTGCATTAAAGATCTTTACCAAACCTTAGATTCTAGGGCTCTTTTTTTTTTTTTTCAGTACGCGGGCCTCTCACTGTTGTGGCCTCTCCCGTTGCGGAGCACAGGCTCTGGACGCGCAGGCTCAGTGGCCATGGCTCACGGGCCTAGCCGCTCCGCGGCACGTGGGATCTTCCCGGACCAGGGCACGAACCCGTGTCCCCTGCATTGGCAGGCGGACTCTCAACCACTGCGCCACCAGGGAAGCCCTCTAGGGCTCTTTTTAATATATTTTAGACTTCATATTATAAAATATATTTGCTGCATTCCTTAATATTACTATGAAAAATTTAAGACAAAAATCCAATGAACATAGAGGTACATTTTTTAACAGGTTTGGTTATTAAAAACTTTTATGTTGATTATATATACAAAACACCTACACACACGCACAGACACACACACACACACACACACACACACACACACACACACACACACACATGCTTTCATATATTCAGTCAATAGTTACCATAGTTCGTGAACTTACCAGAAGGCCAATATGCTAAGAAAGTAAACTAGTGGAAATTTTTAGTTGAGTTTCTATAGAATGTCTCTGAGAAGTCAGATTTTTATGGATTTAGGAGAAACCTCTGTTATATAAGAAGAAAAGCTTTTGGCATTCTCACTTTGTGTCTGACAGATTTCAAAGCCTGTTAGCTAAATAGAGTCAAGCCTTTCATGAGAAGATTTTGTCTTAGAATAAATTCTCTTGTTGTCCCATGGTAATGTCCACAACACAGTCCCTCATCTGCCACATCTTTTTCTTTTTCTCTTAGCCAGTTAACTTAATTTCTAACTCACCATTATAGCCATTATGTATATGAGCCATTAATAAAAATGTTTTTAACTTCATAATACTCTCTATTTTTTCACTCAAATATCCCCTTTCTAAATGGGTACCTTTTAGGTATATTTTAGAGGAGAAAGTTAACTATGAATGCATGCCTCTCTTCCCTTCCTCTAGTCCCTCAAAATGATTCAGAGGCGTAGACTACAGCAGAAAAATACAGATTCAGCTCTACAAACAGAACGGGGCTAAAAAAAAAATGATCACCAGCTAAATGCTAACTCCATGAAACTTGGAAGAAGAACAGAGTTGCTTTCAGTCTTGTCATTAACTTGCTCATTCTGCAGACTGGTGTTTTGAAGAATTATTTAAAAGTGAACTCAGCTATACAAACCAAAGAAGTTTTCTGGGACGACCACAGCTCTTTGTTCGTACATCCTCTTTCCATTGCCCCTACTTTCTCTGCACTTGTTAAATTCTTCTCTTTATAATTAATTTCGAAACTTTGTAAGTATTAGTCTTCTCAGGCCCTGCAAGAATGCTTAGTAGCTTCAAGCAATGTGACTATCCAGACCAAAACCCAGAATTTCAAGAAATCTACATTTCACACGTTACCAGGAAGAAATTTTATAATGGCAGATTTGGGTTCATAATTATGCGGTGCCTTGAGTGCTTTTACTTAGAAACCATTTACCTAAATATAGAGTAAGATTTTGGAAAAAAAAAAAAAAAAGAATAACATTCCACACAATTATAATTAGAACAGTAAGTGTACAAGAATACCTAGCTGGCAAGGAAGCAAATGAACTTTTAGAGAATCTGATTAAAGTGTTTTTGAAGTTCAGAAAAGAGGAAAAATAAAGCATGTTTTGATGCAGTCCTCACATCAAGTACCATCTTTTCTTAATTTAGGGACTGCATTCTTAACTTTCCTATTTATTGGCCATGAGGCTGCTTCTGAGTTGAAGGTATTGTACAGAAGTTAGAACTGATCTAGAGGCAAAAATTCACATTTGAATCCTACTTCTTCCATGGGGCCTTGACCAAATCATCTAGGCATTCCAAGTCTCATTATCTTCAATTGAAATGTGTGGGGACTCTACTGGGTGATGGGTAAAGATGTCTTCCCACTCTATTATTTTATGATTTTAAGAAGAAGCATCTCCTACAGACTACCTTGGACAAAAGTGGGCTGACAATAATCATTGAATAAAAGAAGAGACTGAGGAGAATGAAAGTAAATATAAAGGAAATATGAGAATAAACTAATCTGTATCTTTAGAAAGGATTTTATAAAATCATGAACTACTGCTCTAAAGACCTTGGAAGAAAATAGAAAGAGCTTTATACATGGCTATTATGGCTTTTCCTCCTACGTGCTCCTCTAACACCCTATATGTACCTACATCATCGAATTTATCACATTCCATATTTTAATTTGCTTAATCATTTCCTTTATCTGTAAGCTTCTGGGGCTGGAGGGCAATCACTCTGCCAACTTCATCACTGATTCCCTAACACTTAGCCCTGTGCTGGACACACAGCAAGGACTCTGTAAATATTTGTTGAATGAAGTAACTTCCTTCTTTTCTGCATTAATACCACCTAATCTCCTTTTTTTTTTTTTTTTTTTTTTGCGTTATGCGGGCCTCTTCCCGATGTGGCCTCTCCCATTGGGGAGCACAGGCTCCAGACGCACAGGCTCAGCTCAGCGGCCATGGCTCACGGGCCCAGCTGCTCCGCGGCCTGTGGGATCTTCCCGGACCGGGGCACGGACCCGCATCCCCTGCATCGGCAGGCGGACACCCAACCACTGCGCCACCAGGGAAGCCCCATT
>NW_006771292.1:1187417-1206991 GCF_000442215.2 Lipotes vexillifer
TCTCCTGCATCGGCAGGCGGACTCTCAAGCACTGCGCCACCAGGGAAGCCCCCTAATCTCCTTTTTTTGATTTCGTACCAGGCATCACTAAACTCAGTACATCAGTTCATTTATAGAGTCAGAGTAAGAGTGAGCAAACTTCAGCCTGTAGGTCAAATTTGGCCCACCATCTATTTTTCTTTTATAAATAAAGTTTTATTGAAACAGAGTCACATTCATTTGCTTACATGTTGTCCATGGCTGCTTTTGCCTTACACTGGCAAGGTTGAAGAGTTAGGACAAAGCCTGGGTAGTCTGCAGAGCCAAAAATGTTTAATCTCTGGACTTTTATAGAAAAAGGTTGCTGAAGCCTGGTCTGGAGTTGTAAGCAAATCATGACTAATTAAAATAAGATGACATAAATCAATAGTAAAAGCCTAATACGACACTATTATTCTTCAAACTTTGATTTGTAAACATAACAATGTTAGAGGAATCTTTTTTGAAGTTAATAAACAGGTTCCTTTTTCATCATTTATTATTTAAAACTTTAGCCTTCTTTTTTCTCTGTATTTGACCTTTATGTTAAAAAGTGCACTGGACTAATCTGGCCTCTGAAAGTCCGTATCTCCTACACAAATGATGCCTTTCATTCATCATTTAAAGAAATGTATTCTCCTCTCTGGCTTCAGCAAATCGGCTGCCTGATGTCAGCTTTCACACCAGGATGCCCAGCAAGCTTTTCATTGTCAAAGGCATCACACCACTTTCTTACTATTTATTCTGCAATGATGTTACATTTCATGACTCATAAAGGAAGCTAAACAAAAAATGACAGAGAAGATTGGCATAGCAACTGGGCTACAGAGAAGAAGTGATACGATATATTCTTGTTTGGAAATCCCTAGACAGGTGATAAGAACAAGAAACAATAGAATTAAGAAACTGTTCACATTCTGGGAACAGGGTAAAGGCAGTCCCAATTTTGTGCCCACAATTTCCTTTCTTGTTTTTTTTTTTTGACATCTTTATTAGAATATAATTGCTTTACAATGGTGTGTCAGTTTCTGCTTTATAACAAAGTGAATCAGTTATACATATACATATGTCCCCATATCTCTTCCCTCGTGCATCTCCCTCCCTCCCACCATGCCTATCTCACCCCTCTAGGTGGTCACAAAGCACCGAGCTGATCTCCCTGTTCTATGGGGCTGCTTCCCACTAGCTATCTATTTTACATTTGGTAGTGTATATATGTCCATGCCACTCTCTCGCTTTGGCCCAGCTTACCCTTCCCCCTCCCCATATCTTCAAGTCCATTCTCTAGTAGGTCTGTGTCTTTATTCCCGTCTTACCCCTAGGTTATGACCTTTTTTTTTTTTTCTTTTTCTTAGATTCCACATATATGTGTTAGCATATGACATTTGTTTTTCTCTTTCTCACTTACTTCACTCTGTATGACAGTCTCTAGGTCCATCCACCTCAATACAAATAACAACTTCGTTTCTTTTTATGGCTGAGTAATATTCCATTGTATGTATATGCCACAACGTTTTTATCCATTCATCTGTCGATGGACACTTAGGTTGCTTCCATGTCCTGGCTATTGTAAACAGAGATGTAAGGAACACTGTGGTACATGACACTTTTTGAATTATGGTTTTCTCAGAGTATATGCCCAGTAGTGGGATTGCTGGGTCGTATGGTAGTTCCATTTTTAGTTTTTTAAGGACCTCCATACTGTTCTCCATAGTGGCTGTATCAAATTTACATTCCCACCAACAGTGCAAGAGGGTTCCCTTTTCTCCACACCCTCTCCAGCATTTATTATTTATAGATGTTTTGATGATGGCCATTCTGACTGGTGTGAGATGATATCTCACGGTAGCTTTGAGTTGCATTTCTCTAATAACTAACGATGTGGAGCTTTTTTTTTTTTTTTTTTTTGCGGTACGTGGGCCTCTCACTGCTGTGGCCTCTCCCGTTGCGGAGCACAGGCTCCGGACACACAGGCTCAGTGGCCATGGCTCACGGGGCCCAGCCGCTCCATGGCATGGGGGATCCTCCCGGACGGGGGCATGAACCCGTGTCCCCTGCATTGGCAGGTGGACTCTCAACCACTGCGCCACCAGGGAAGCCCGACGTGGAGAATTCTTTCATGTGTTTGTTGGCAATCTGTATATCTTCTTCGGAGAAATGTCTGTTTAGGTCTTCTGCCCACTTTTGGATTGGGTTGTTTTTTTGATATTGACTTGCATGAATTGCTTGTTATGTTTTAGAGATTAATCCTTTGTCAGTTGCTTCATTTGCAAATATTTTCTCGCATTCTGAGGGTTGTCTTTTCGTCTTCTTTATGGTTTCCTTTGCTGTGCAAAAGCTTTGAATTCTCATTAGGTCCCATTTGTTTATTTCTGTTTTTATTTCCATTTCTCCAGGAGGTGGGTCAAAAAGGATCTTGCTATGATTTATTTCATAGAGTGTTCTGCCTATGTTTTCTTCTAAGAGTTTGATAGTGTCTGGTCTTACATGTAGGTCTTTAATCCATTTTGAGTTTATTTTTGTATATGGTGTTAGGGAGTGTTCTAATTTCATTGTTTTACATGTAGCTGTCCAGTTTTCCCAGCACCACTTATTGAAGAGGCTGTCTTTTCTCCACTGTATATTCTTGCCTCTGTTATTAAAGATAAGGTGACCATATGTGCGTGGGTTGATCTCTGGGCTTTCTATCCTGTTCCATTGATCTGTATTTCTGTTTTTGGGCCAGTACCATACTGTCTTGATTACTGTAGCTTTGTAGTATAGTCTAAAGGCTGGGAGCCTGATTCCTCCAGCTCCGTTTCTCTTTCTCAAGATAGCTTTGGCTATTCGGGGTCTTTTGTGTTGCCATACAAATTGTGAAATCTTTTGTTCTAGTTCTGTGAAAAATGTCAGTGGTAGTTTCATAGGGATTGCATTGAATCTGTAGATTGCTTTGGGTAATAGAGTCATTTTCACAATGTTGATTCTTCCAATCCAAGTACATGGTATATCTCTCCATCTATTTATATCATCTTTAATTTCTTTCATCTGTGTCTTATAATTTTCTGCATACAGATCTTTTGTCCCCTTAGGTAGGTTTATTCCGAGGTATTTTATTCTTTTTGTTGCAATGGTAAATGGGAGTGTTTCCTTAATATCACTTTCAGATTTTTCATCATTAGTGTATAGGAATGCAAGTGATTTCTGAGCGTTAATTTTGTATCCTGCTACTTTACCAAATTCATTGATCAGCTCTAGTAGTTTTCTGGTAGCATCTTTAGGATTCTCTATGTATAGTATCATGTCATCTGCAAACAGTGACAGCTTTACTTCTTCTTTTCCAATTTGTATTCCTTTTAATTCTTTTTCTTCTCTGATTGCTGTGGCTAAAACTTCCAAAACTGTGTTGAATAATAGTGGTGAGAGTGGGCAACCTTGTCTTGTTCCTGATCTTAGTGGAAATGGTTTCAGTTTTTCACCATTGAGGATGATGTTGGCTGTGGGTTTGTCATATATGGCCTTTATTATATTGAGGTAAGTTCCCTCTATGCCTACTTTCTGGAGGGTTTTTATCATAAATGGGTGTTGAATTTTGTCGAAAGCCTTCTCTGCATCTATTCAGATGATCATATGGTTTTTCTCCTTCAATTTATTAATAAGGTGTATCACATTGATTTATTTGTGTATATTGAAGAATCCTTGCATTCCTGGGATAAACCCCACTTGATCATAGTGTATGAACCTTTTAATGTGCTGTTGGATTCTGTTTGCTAGTACTTTGTTGAGGATTTTTGCATCTATGTTCATCAGTGATATTGGCCTGAAGTTTTCTTTCTTTGTGACATCTTTGTCTGGTTTTGGTATCAGAGTGATGGTGGCCTCGTAGAATGAGTTTGGGAGCGCTCCTCTCTCTGCTATATTTTGGAAGAGTTTGAGAAGGATAGGTGTTAGCTCTTCTCTAGATGTTTGATAGAATTCGCCTGTGAAGCCATCTGGTCCTGGGCTTTTGTTTGTTGGAAGATTTTTAATCACAGTTTCAATTTCATTGCTTGTGACTGGTCTCTTCACATTTTCTATTTCTTCATGGTTCAGTCTCAGAAGGTTGTGCATTTCTAAGAATTTGTCCATTTCTTCCAGGTTGTCCATTTTATTGGCATATAGTTGCTTGTCGTAATCTCTCATGATCCTTTGTATTTCTGCAGTGTCAGTTGTTACTTCTCCTTTTTCATTTCTAATTCTATTGATTTGAGTCTTCTCCCTTTTTTTTCTTAATGAGTCTGGCTAATGGCGTATCGATTTTGTTTATCTTCTCAAAGAACCAGCTTTTAGTTTTATTGATCTTTGCTATTGTTTCCTTCATTTCTTTTTCATTTATTTCTGATCTGATCTTTATGATTTCTTTCCTTCTGCTAACTTATGGGGTTTTTTGTTCTTCTTTCTCTAGCTGCTTTATGTGTAAGGTTAGGTTGTTTATTTGAGATGTTTCTTGTTTCTTAAGGTAGGCTTGTATTGCTATAAATTTCCCTCTTAGAACTGCTTTTGCTGCATCCCATAGGTTTTCAGCCATTGTATTTTCATTGTATTGTATTTTTTGATTTACTCTTTGATTTCTTCAGGGATCTCTTGGCTATTAAGTAGTGTGTTGTTTAGCCTCCATGTGTTTGTATTTCTTACAGACTTTTTCCGGTAATTGATATCTTGTCTCATAGTGTTGTGGTTGGAAAAGATACTTGATATGATTTCAATTTTCTTAAATTTACCAAGGCTTGATTTGTGACCCAAGATATGATCTATCCTGGAGAATGTTCCATGAGCACATCAGAAGAATGTGTATTATGTTGTTTTTGGATGGAATGTCCTATAAATATCAATTAAGTCCATCTTGTTTACTGTATCATTTAAAGTTTGTGTTTCCTTGTTTATGTTCATTTTGGATGATCTGTCCATTGGTGAAAGTGGAGTGTTAAGGTCCCCTACTATGATTGTGTTACTGTCGATTTCCCCTTTTATGGCTGTTAGTATTTGCCTTATGTATTGAGGTGCTCCTATGTTGGGTGCATAAATATTTACAATTCTTATATCTTCTTCTTGCATTGATCCCTTGATCATTATGTGGTGTCCTTCTCTGTCTCTTGTAATAGTCTTTGTTTTAAAGTCTATTTTGTCTGATATAAGAATTGCTACTCCACCTTTCTTTTGATATCCATTTGCATGGAATATCTTTTTCCATCCCCTCACTTTCAGTCTGTATGTGTCCCTAGGTCTGAAGTGGGTCTCCTGTAGACAGCATATATACGGGTCTTGTTTTTGTATCCATTAAGCCCATCTATGTCTTTTGCTTGGAGCATTTAGTCCATTTACATTTAAGGTAATTATCGATATGTATGGTCCTATTACCATTTTCTTAATTTTTCTGGGTTTGTTTTTGTAGGGCTTTTCCTTCTCTTGTGTTTCCTGCCTAGAGAAGTTCCTTTGTTTTCATTTGTTGAAAAGCTGGTTTGGTAGTGCTGAATTCTCTTAGCTTTTGCTTGTCTGTAAAGGTTTTAAGTTCTCCATCAAATCTGAATGAGATCTTTGCTGGGTAGAGTAATCTTGGCTGTAGGTTTTTCTCTTTCATCACTTTAAATATGTCCCGCCACTCACTTCGGGCTTGCATAGTTTCTGCTGAAACATCAGCTGTTTACCTTATGGGGATTCCCTTGTATGTTATTTGTTGCTTTTCCCTTGTTGATTTTAATGCTTTTTCTTTGTATTTAATTTTTTACAGTTTGATTAATATGTGTCTTGGAGTGTTTCTCCGTGGCTTTATCCTGTATCGGACTCTCTGTACTTCCTGGACTTGACTGACTATTTCCTTTCCCATGCTAGGAAAGTTTTCAACTATAATCTCTTCAAATATTTTCTCAGTCCCTTTCTTTTTCTCTTCTTCTTCTGGGACTCCTATAATTCAAATGTTGGTGCTTTTAAGGTTGTCCCAGTGTTGTCTGAGATTGTCCTCAATTCTTTTCATTCTTTTTACTTTATTCTGCTCTTCAGTAGTTATTTCTACTATTTTATCTTCCAGGTCACTTATCCTTTCTTCTGTCTCAGTTATCCTGCTATTGATCCCTTCTAGAGAATTTTTAATTTCATTTATTGTGTTGTTCATCACTGTTTGTTTGCTCTTTCGTACTTCTAGGTCCTTGTTAAACGTTTCTTGTATTTTCTCCATTCTATTTCCAAGATTTTGGACCTTAACTGTCATTATTCTGAATTCTTTTTCAGGTAGCCTGCCTATTTCCTCTTCATTTGTTAGGTCTGGTGGGTTTTTGCCTTGCTCCTTCATCTGCTGTGCTTTTCTCTGTCTTCTCATTTTGCTTAACCTACTGTGTTTTGGGTCTCCTTTTCGCAGGCTGCAGGTTCGTAGTTTCCATTGATTTTGGTGTCTGTCCCCAGTGGCTAAGGTTGGTTTAGTGGGTGTGTAGGCTTCCTGGTGGAGGGGACTAGTGCCTGTGTTCTGGTGGATGAGGCTGGATCTTGTCTTTCTGGTGGGCAGGTCCACATCTGGTGGTGTGTTTTGGGGTGTCTGTGGCCTTATTATTATTTTAGGCAGCCTCTATGCTAATGGATGGAGTTGTGCTCCTGTCTTGCTAGTTGTTTGGCATAGGGTGTCCTGAACTGTAGCTTGCTGGTCGTTGAGTGGAGCTGGGTCTTGGCGTTGAGGTGGAGATCTCTGGGAGATTTCCGCCGTTTGATATTACGTGTACCTGGGAGGTCTCTTTTGGACCAGTGTCCTGAACTTGGCTCTCCCACCTCAGAGGCACAGCCCTGACACCTGGCTGGAGCACCAAGAGGATGTCCTCCACATGGCTCAGAATAAAAGGGGGAAAAAAAAAGAAGGAAAGAAAGAAGAAGATAAAATAAAATAAAATAAAGTTATTGAAATAAAAAATAATGAAGAAAAAATATTTTTTTAAGTAATAAAAAAATAAAAACAAAACAAAGCCAGACGGACAGAACCCTAGGACAAATGGTAAAAGCAAAGCTATACAGACAAAATCACACACAGAAACATACACATACACCCTCACAAAAAGAGAAAAAGGGAAAATAACATATATATTGTTGCCCCCAAAGTCCACCTCCTCAATTTGGGATGATTCGTTGTCTATTCAAGTATTCCACAGATGCAGCATACATCAAGTTGATTGTGGAGCTTTAATCTGCTGCTCCTGAGGCTGCTGGGAGAGATTTCCCTTTCTCTTCTTTGTTCTCACAGCTCCCGGGGTTCAGCTTTGGATTTGGCCCCGCCTCTGCGTGTGGGTCGCCTGAGGGCGTCTGTTCTTCGCTCAGACAGGACGGGGTTAAAGGAGCAGCTGATTCGGGGGCTCTGTCTCACTCAGGCCGGGGGGAGGGAGGGGCATGGAGTGCGGAGCGGGCCTGCAGCGGCAGAGGCCGGCGCGCCGTGCGTTTTCCCGGGGAAGTTGTCCCTGGATCCCGGGACCCTGGCAGTGGCGGGCTGCACGGGCTCCCCGGAAGGAGGGTGTGGATAGTGACCTGTGCTTGCACAGAGGCTTCTTGGTGGCGGCAGCAGCAGCCTTAGCGTCTCATGCCTGTCTCTGGGGCCCGCGCTTTCAGCTGCGGCTCGCACCCATCTCTGGAGCTCCTTTAAGCGGCGCTCTTAATCCCCTCTCCTCGTGCACCAGGAAACAAAGAGGGAAGAAAAAGTCTCTTGCCTCTTCGGCAGGTCCAGACTTTTCCCGGACTCCCTCCCGGGCTAGCTGTGGCGCACTAGCCCCCTTCAGGCTGTGTTCACACCGCCAACCCCAGTCCTCTCCCGGCGCTCCGACGCAAGCCCGAGCCTCAGCTCCGAGCCCCGCCCGCCCCAGCGGGTGAGCAGACAAGCCTCTTGGCCTGGTGAGTGCCGGTCGGCACCGACCCTCTGTGCGGGAATCTCCCCGCTTTGCCCTCCGCACCCTCGTTGCTGCGCCCTCCTCCGCGGCTCCGAAGCTTCCCCCTCCGCCTCCGCCCGCGAAGGGGCTTCCTAGTGTGTGGAAACCTTTCCTCCTTCACAGCTCCCTCCCACTGGTGCAGGTCCTGTCCCTGTGCTTTTGTCGCTGTTTAATCTTTTTTCTTGTGCCCTACCCAGGTACGTGGGGGGTTTCTTGTCTTTTGGGAGGCCTGAGGTCTTCTGCCAGCGTTCAGTAGGTGTTCTGTAGGAGTTGTTCCACATGTAGATGTATTTCTGATGTATTTGCGGGGAGGAAGGTGATCTCCGAGTGTTACTCTTCCGCCGTCTTGAAGCTCCTCCCCACAATTTCCTTTCTTTATTAAATGCCTTAGATAGAGGCACTTAGGAAGGCTGATAAGACAATCTATTAAATTCAAACAGGAGATGAGGGAATGACCCTCAGAGACCTTGGATGTTGGCCAGTACATCAGTTCAAGCCATGGTGCCTGGGCTGGCTCCTGGACTCTGTGCTCCTTAGGTAAGATGTAACCCATATGTAATAGATGCTGTGAACTAATTAAGAAAGCAAGGGTAAACACGTGGGCGTAAACGTTTACAAAACAAAAAAGCACAGCCAGCCCTCTGCCTAAGTTTCAGGAAAAAATAAATATGCAAAAAAATGTATTTTGAAAAATTCCCGTAGTAGAACCAGAACTGTGAAATGTCTCTCTGAATAAATATACATTTATGAATATCTTAGAAGGCCTACTTCTGAAACACACAACAGATATCATTTTAAGTTATAATTTATGACTTCTTCATCAGCCTCTGAAACAACTAAATTATTAAAAGAAGAAGAGGAAGAAGTCTAATGCATATAACAAGTAAGTCAAACTATTAAGTTTATTAACACCAGGAAATTTCTTATCTTTTTGGAGGAGTTAGGTGTTTGAGAAGAATTTTTGAGTTAAAGTTAACGCAAAATTTTTGAGGTATAATTTTTGAGTTAAAATAAAACACTTTATTAGTGTTAAAGATCTAGCTGGAAATAACTTTACTGACTAAATTCTCAAAGAAGAGTCTCTTATTTCTGATCTTATTTGCTTTCTAATGTGGGATTTTGATGCTTTCCTTCTACAAAGATTCAATGCATTTTCTGTGTAGGTAAAAATTTAAGTAAGATATGTAAAAAATAAAATATTTATTTGCATTCACTTTTGTGTTAGTTATTAAAAATATATGTGAGAGTATCATCCATCATATCTCCCAGATCTCTCTCTAGAGTTTCCAGTGAGGAATATTTCCTCTGAGTGTGGGATAAAGATATATTTGTATTCACTGTTACCTTATAAGCCTTGAGTAACTTTCTATATTTCTCTCATCCCAATGTCTCTCAGAAAACTCAATGCTAAATTTTACGGTCAAGTGTAATCACTGTATTTTTCCCTAGTGTTTGTCATGCTAGCTTTTATCTCTTTTCCAAACTTGATTTCTCCCTTGTCTTCCTCCAACTTTTTAAAAACAATTTTATTGTTATGATTTAATAAGATGCTTTAAATCCTTTTTCTCTATTAAGGAGGTAAATGAGTGCAGTACTGAACCCACACAAGCATCAATCAAATACCGTATGTGGGTTCTTTGTAAAGAAATTACTGTTTTCCACTCTGTGGTATCCTTCTTCTTATGAGACAAGTGGATTCCTGCTTATTCTTCAAGGCAGAACTCAGGTGTCTCCCCTACTGTACCCCCTTCTCTCATCCAGAAAGCAGAGTCCACCACTTTACAGTTGTACTGCCCTTGCCTCTGTGGATTCACTCATCACACAGCCTCTTTCTGTTTGCATCTGTCTTTACTCACAGATTATCTGGTTGTACTTTTTTCATGTTTCTATGCCCAATATCTCGTCTCCATGCCCTTCTTGAAACCCAATACCAGGCAAACGGTAGATATTAATCACTGCATGTAGATGAGACGAATCAATTAATGAATTTGAATAGTATGAAAAAAATATGATACCTTGGCAGTGTTTATGAGGATAGTGAATGCGTTGATGGACAAGTTTCCATTGAGTTCCCTCTAAGTAACTGACACCATGCTATGTGCTACTGGGGGGCGAGAGGAGGACCCACCAGGGAAATGAAACTCCAACGTGTGATACCTTCAAGGAGTTAACTGTGCTGAGAAGGGTAAGACTAATATGAGTTTGAGTGAGTTGGATAATTTTTAAGACTTGGAATAGTCTTAACAATATACATCCGTGTCTTCATTCAGGATAGGGTGGCAGCACAGAATAAGCAACGATATGAAGACAAAACAATGAACATGACTTACTCAAGGCATGTTGAGAAAACCTGTTTAAAAGACTTGAAGGTGAGTGATAATTAAAGATGAGTAAAGAATATGGTTAAGTCAGTAGTTGTGTGGGAGGACAGAAAGTAGGAGTTGGATTACATGAAATTCTCAAGATTCATGTAGAGTGATATTTGATATGCATAAAAGGCATAGATCACTTTTCAACAAGAGGATGGTTTAATGAAAAGTAGATTAATTTGGCAACATTATAAACAATAAATTAGAGTAGTGTAAAACAGAGGTAGGGAGATTATATAAGTAACAGTAGAAATACGGTATGGGAAGGAGAAGGTCTAGATTAAAATGCTTATAATATTAATAGAAGCAAAATTTCTATCTGGAAAACATTTCAAAGCAAGAATCTTGAGCCTTGGTAGATGAAAAAGGGTAGGTGAATAATAAGGCACAGTTTCTTAGTTAGAAGTAAAAATCTCACCATACCAATACTGAGAAGTAATAAATTTAATATATGCTATACTAGTGTAGATCTGTAAAATCGTAAATCAGTAGAGAGAATGTAATTCCCAAGCAAAAGGATGTAAAATGATGTCTGATAGTACTAGACATTGATTTTTTTTTCCCCCTGGAATAGTACAACACGGAAGATAATTCACGCTCATCATTATTTTAATATTGATTATTTAGAAAGCTGTAGTTTGTAGACTTTGCAAATGATTATAACAGAATTATTAATCTGTGTATAACATTGCCACCCAGGAAAGGGTTTGTATTAGTTTGGTAGGACTGACATAAGAAAATAATACAGACCGAGTAACTTAAACAACAGAAATTTATGTTCTCATAGTTCTGGAGGCTAGAAGTTCAAGATCAAGGTGTTGGCAGTTTGAGTTTTGTCCTGAGACCTCTCTTCTTGGCTTCAGATGACCTCGTTCTCATTATGTCTTCATGTGGCCTCTTTCCTATGTACCCACACTCCTGATGTCTCTTCCTCTTCCTACATGGAGACCAGTCCTATTGGATTAGGGCCCCATCCTAATGGCCTCATTTTAACTTAATCACCTCTTTAAAGACCCTTTCTCCAAGTATGGTTACATTCTACTATACTAGGGGTTGAGACTTCAGTGTATGAAGTTTGGGGTAACACAATTAAGCCCATAATATCCTGCCCTCTGGGCCTTTAAAATTCATAATCCTTGTCATGTGAAAAATACATTTACCTGATCCCCAAAGTCTTAACCCATTCTTGCATCAACTCTTAAGTCTACATCTTATCTAAATGTCACCTAAATCAAGTGTGCGTGAGACTCAAGGAATGATTTATCCAGAGGCAAAATTCTTCTCCAGCTGTGAATCTGTGAAACTGAAGAAGTCATCTGCTTCCAAAATATAATGGTGGCACAGACATAGGATAAGCATTCCCAATGCAAAAGGGAGCAATTGAAAAGAAGAAAGGGGTCACAAGTTCAAGCAAGTCCCAAACCTGGCAAGGCAAATATCATAAGATTTTACGGCTTGCGAATAATCTTCTTTGGTGTAATGTTCTCTCCTCTGGGTCCACTGGGGTGACAGCCCGCTTCTGGGCCCATTTTGGTGGTGTCATTGCCTCTCAGCCGTGGGCAGCAGTCTAACCTGCTGTAAACAAGGAGGTGGCCCCTACCTCTGAAACCTAGCAGGATACGGCCTGGCTCCCCAGACCTGTGGTGGCAGTGGCAGCCCTACTGATCTCTGAATCACTTTTAGGGTTATTCTTCCCTTTGATTTTGTTGAAGAATACTGCATATTTGCAACTGGATAGCTTTAATGTTCTGTCCTGTAGAATCCCAGATGCACAATAGCCTTCCTTCATTCTGTCCCATCTCTGCCCACTTCGATCCAAGCTGGCAGTGTGGATGCTGGTATAACCTCTCTCTGCTCCTGGCTTCTGCTGAGACCATTGTATGAAATCATGAGTCACACTTATAATCTCTTTATGGAGTGATTGTCTAGCCACACCGTTGGTGTTCTCTCTAGAACTTTCTCATTTTTCTGCAATACAATCAGGCTGAGAATGTCCAAATCTTCAAGTCCTGGTTCTTTTAGCTTTACAATTCCTCCTTGAATTTCTCTCTCTCTTCTCACATTTTACTATAAGTAGCAAGGAGAAACCAGCTGCACTTTCAACACTTTGCTTAGAATTCTCTTCAGCTAAATATCCAGTGTCATCATTCACAAGTTCTACTACCTTCCACAAAAGACCAGAATACAATTCAGCCAAGTTCTCTGATGGTTTATAACAAGGATCATGTTTTCTCCAGTTTCCAATGACATGTTCCAGATTTCTCAGAAACCTGAGCAGAATCACCTTTCACATCCATATTCCTGCCAACAGTCTCTTCAAGGTAATCTAGGCTTTTTCTTTTTCTTTTTTTAACGTCTTTATTGGAGTATAATTGCTTTACAATGGTGTGTTAGTTTCTGCTTTATAACAAAGTGAATCAGTTATACATAGGCTTTTTTCTAATACACATCTCAAAATTCTTCCAGCTTCTACCCATTACCCAGTTCCAAAGTCAATTCCACACATTTAGGTTTTTGTTACACAGCATCCCACTCCCCAGTACTACATTCTGAGTACATGGGTACCTTCCGGGGATATGGGTGGCTTAAACAACAGAAATTTATTTTCTCACAGATTTGGAGACTGAAAGTCCAATATCAAGGAGTTGGCAGGTTTGTTTTTGCCTGAGGCCTCTCTCTTTGGCTTGAAGATGGTGGCCTTCCGTGTCCTCATATAGCATGTCCTCTGAGCACCCACACCCCTGGTATCTCTTTCTTTCTTATAAGGACACCAGTCCTGTTGCATCAGGGCTGACCCTAATCAACTACTTTTAACTTAATCACCTCTTTAAAGAACTTATCTACAAATGTGGTTACATTCTGAGGTACTGGGAGTTGAAACTTCAACATACTGTATTAATTTGGGGGATAAATATGGTTACATTCTGAGGTACTGGGGGCTGGGAATTCAACATATTAATTTTCGAGGAACACAATGTATCCCATAACAGGGTTTATGCCGTGTATTTTCAACACAGTAGTCTGTTTCATTTCTTCTTTGATTTCTAATATCTACTAAAGGCTTCTTCATATGATATAAAATTGTTTTCAGAAACGCAAAGAACCTCAAAATATATGCTTATGTTACCCAATTAATTTTGTTCTTTTTCCTTCTCTGTGATAGCTGAGCCTTTTGAGTTTATAAATTTTTACTTCTAAGTTAATGCATATTTTATCCTCTCTTTTTATAGTAACCAAAAAAAGTCCTATATTAATTGATTTTTTTAGATTATAACCATACTCCCTTTAACTTTTTATTTATTTTGTGATAAAAAATATCACTTTTACAAAAGACAGACCTGTTCATTTTCATGTATGGACTTGGGCATGTTATTTAATTTTTCTGTACCTCTGTTTTCTACTCTATAAGGTAGAATAAAATTACTAAACTGTTAGAATTGCTGAGAAGACTAAGATACAATGTGTGGATGTATATGCATAGAGTTTGGCTCCTTTCTCACTTTATGCCCCAAACTATTCTTATTAAACCTGAGAACATGAACAGGGCCTGTTCTCTGATCAAAATCCAGTAGCACAATATCTCTGTTGAGAGCATTGATTAGTGTACTGTATTATAATAGTGATTCCTCATCCCTTTGATGTTTGTGGGACTATTTGTTGCTGAAGTAAATGTCCCAGATCTCTGTGTAGCTTTATCACATCTTATATGTGTTTTTAATTTTTCTTGTATTGCTTTTGCCACATCAGTTTACCGGCTGTCACTTTTTATCAAAATCAATAAAACTTGTTCTAACAGCCTCCCACACTTTAATTTGCTGTTTCAAATAACTTGCAAGCTGGAAAATCAGATGATCAAGCCTACTGGAATTTGGGGAGATGTAAAAGCGTAAGTCCCGACTCTGGACTTAGTGCCATGCTTCATGATTTACATAATTATATCATTCAATCTTTATAACAACCCAGGGAAGAGGTACGATGATTACTTTCATTTTGTAGATGAGGAAACTGAGACTTCAGGAAGTAATTTGTTCAAGGACAAATATGTAGGAAGGAGTAGAGACATTACCTGAAATCAGAACTTCCAGGGCCTGACTCAGTACACTTACATCACATATCGTGAAGTGAGATATTCCTGTGATAGATTACTAAGGGTCCCAAACTTGTTGTACCATATTGATTTAATAGTTATGATTCTGTCTCATACTACTTTTCTCAAAGATCATAGGTACATTCATATTTAACTAAACACCATAGCACTTTAGTTCTCTGTCAGTTTATATATGATAAAATTTAATCACGAGGTACAATGATTACTCCACGAAATCTTATTCAACAACAACAATAATAAAACAGCTGATGTTTACTGAGTGACGACTGCGTATGTCTCCATCCCATGTTCTTTACATTTACTTTACATGGATTATCACATTCAGTCTTCAGAATCACTCTGTGCAGTAAGTACTATTATTATACCTATTTTGTAGGTGATGAAACTAAGGTCATGAGTAATTAAGTTTTTGGCCAACCAGCCAGTAACTAATGGATCTGGGATTCAAATCCAGGCAACTGAGACCAGTAGAAGGACTGGAAACAGAGATGGTGCCTTTAGCACTCAGCACTGAAAAGACAGAAGAAAGTTCCAAAAGTGTCGCTAAATATTCATTAAAGGTTCAGGTTCATTGAGCAGAAAATATCTTACCTTGATGGAGTTCAGTCTCAGGAAACCCAGCGTAGGGATATAAAGTTGTGGGTAGAAATAGAGGACTGGGAAATGGAACCTACGCGTTCATTTTTAGATTAATACACATATTCTCCCCTGAGACTGCTGAATGGTAAGGTTTCCGAGTTTCATTAGTAAGTCACCTAAATGTACAGCTTTCCACTGTTAACCCCAGAATTGTTGGTCAGACCTAAATTTCCCCCCTGTGTTTCCTTAGGGAAGAAGGATTCTGGGGCTTGGTCTGTTTCTTGCGCTCTGTGGTTGCTTCCTTCACTGGTTCTACCCAGTGGGTAGGTGGGCTTTCCTACCATTTCCATAGCTATTCCCTTTCTTCCTTTTTTTCTGCTTTTTTTCTGCTTTCAAGATCATTACATCTGTGTGACCTGGTTCACGGTCATCTTCTCTTTCCCATTTTCTGCTTAGATCTGTGAAGACTCTAGCTCTCAGTTGAAGTTGAACAACCCACTCCACAAAGTTTGTTGATCTCTTTAATTTTAGCCATTCTTTGCTAACCTAAACTAGGACCTTCTTATGTGGCACTTCCTTAATTCCAAATCTGTAACCATACTTATTATCTTTCTAACGTTATTATTACCCTATCCCCACTCTATTGGTTCATCTACCTCAAAAAACCGAGCCCCTTAATCCTTCCTTTTTTCCCATTTCCAATCCCCAGTCATTCCTTTTTTTTTTTTTTTTTTTTGCGGTATGTGGGCCTCTCACTGTTGTGGCCTCTCCCGTTGCGGGGCACAGGCTCTGGACGCGCAGGCTCAGTGGCCATGGCTCACGGGCCCAGCCGCTCCGCGGCATGTGGGATCTTCCCGGACCGGGGCACGAACCCATGTCCCCTGCATCCGCAGGCGGACTCTCAACCACTGTGCCACCAGGGAAGCCCCCCAGTCATTCCTTTTAACCTCATACTCCCAATTCATTCCTGCCTCTTTTCCTTCTCCATCCAAACAGACCACATAGTCCAACTTTTCCATTCTTTGGTGTGGGGGGGATGGTATTGGGGGATGGTGAAAGGGGACAGTGCTTCCTTTGATAAGAATAATCTAGAATCATATGGGAGGCATCTTTCCAGCCTTGAGGTCCCAATAGAGCTACAGCTTGAGAAGCAACAGGCAGGACTGAATATTCCCCTGAATATGCAGTATAAGGAAAACCTGAGTTGTGAGTCAATACAGTCTCTGTCACTTGTAAAACAATGACCCTTATCTACTTGCTTTACACCCCAAATCCCAAATGCATTCTCCATGTCACTAGGAAATCTGAAAATCGCTCCTGTTGAGGAAGGAGTGGGAAAGACAGCAAGAACTAGCTGTTAGCCTTAGAGAGTACATAAATCATGGACAGGGCGATCAGCTCATGGAACAGGGAGGGAGGCCCTCTAGAAATTCAGGCCCATTGAGGATCATGCCCACCCCACGCCTCTGCCGAAGTACCCATGGTGCCAGGAAGAAGAAAACGGGGCACACACATTTGGGTCAAGGAGTGGAGGAGGGGCAGGGGGACAATTTACCAGGTGGTGAAGTATGATCCTGGCCATTTCATCAAATGACATTTGCAAACGCTATAACCTCTCTTCTCTTGATTCTCTTCAAAAAGAAACGCTATACTCCCTTCCCACCAAATGAAATTGGGAAGATGATTGATAATATGCTTTTCACGCCTGCAACTCAATTCTGAGGAAGTCTGCATATAAATAGAATTTATGATTATTATCAATACAATTCTGGTTGCCCAGGTTTCTCAATAAAGTTCAGAAATTGTGCTAGCAGCACTGAGGTAAGGGGGTTGTGAAAAGCATCTGGAATACTTCAGGTCGCCTGTGGAGCAGGCTTTGGAAAATATTTTTATTTCCCTTTGTCCTTTATTCATTTTCCTGACACTATAATGAACTTTGTCAATGATAGCCTCTGTCGTCCATCCATCAAAAGACTGGGCCTCAGACCATCTGTGAGACTTTTTTTGCTAAAATGAGATCTTGTTTGAAAACTTCGGCTTAGATGCAAAAAAAAAAAAAAAAAAAATTCCCTGCAAAGGTTAAAACCATAGCGAGGCACATCTGGTGGCTAAAATTAGGCTTGTTCCTATTAGCAAAGGCCAGAACCCATGATGGGGAAATGTGGAAGCACCTTTGTTGAAAACATCCTAACCTTTTCATCCTGGCTGGATTCTTATGCAGCAACAGCCATAATATGTTCTGCTTTCAGTTATGCTTTCTCATTTTCTGCACCATCTTCCTTTAATGGATGGAAAGGCCGTTAGAAAAAACTATCTAACTGAGGTTCTCCACTTAAAGCATATCCTTTTAATGAGATTTTAAAACAAAAAAATGTAATCCTTGGTAATATTTTATGTCAGTATTGGTTTTTTTTCCTGTCATAATTAGAAATAAAAGTGTGGCCGCTTCTCTGAGCCATTCCCTCTTGAACAACTGAAAACCTGAGGAAAATAATTTCAGTACTTTCTCACTTTCCCAAGGTTTGGGAAGATACAAAATCAGGAAAACTGAGATTTTAGAATTAAACCACTTCTGCTTAAGAAAAGGATCACTTTTATTTAGTGAGGGTCTCCAGTCAGGGCTGAAGAAAGCCAGTTTCTGACTTTGTCTCAATTTCTCCATTTCTTCAAAATAGAGAAGTATGACTAAAAGTCACAGAAATAGCATCATATGAAAACAAAGTTGGTAAATTTAGCATAATAGACTTTAATGAAAGTCTTTCCAGCTTTGTCCTTAAAGATATGGTAGTCTTTTTTTGCAACTTTATTGAGGTATGATTGACAAATAAAATTGTATACATTTAAGGTGTACGATGTGATGTTTTGATATATGTATACATTGTGAAATGATTACCAAAACCAAGGTAATTAACCTATCCATCACCTCACACAGTTCTGTGTGTGTGTCTGCGTGTGTGTGTGTGTGTGTGTGTGTGTGTGTGTGTGTGGTAAGAACACTTGAGATCTACTGCACATTTCAAGTAACTATAGTCACCATGTGATACGTCAGGCCTCCAGACCTTATTCAACTTAGGTACCTCCCCATTTTCCCCAGGTGTGGTAGTGAATGCTGAAAAATAATTTTCTTCACAGTACAGTGAGAAGAAGAAAAAATAAACATATCAGTAGCATATCTCTGCAAGCAGAAAATAGCTCCAGGGAAGAAATCAATCTGCAGCTTTGATACAGGAGGAAAACCAATGGTATTTATTTCATCAAGGCATCTTTATAAAAATGGAGCAATTCAGTTTGTGAATCTTGGCAGCCTCTCCCAAATAATCAGAATATTCCGTGAGCCAGTGAGTTAACCAGAGAGGGGTTGCTAATCAAACAGCCATTCCAGCTTCAAGTTCTAATTTGGGAATTTTAATAAAGTTCAACCACCTGAAATGCTTTTTTTAAGCAGTGTTCTCTTTTTTTGGAGCCTAAGAATTATGATTGCTACCACAGTCTCATTAGAGAATTAAAATCAGCCTTGGTTTGTGATTTCCGTGGCAATAATAATTAATTTAGTTTCAGTTTTATTTAAATTATTTCATAGATCATGACATGGAAACTTTTTAACAAAATAAATTGGGGTGTTTTGTTTTTTTCAAATATTGGATGCATGCCCCTGTCTCCTTCTGCCCTCTAAAATAACAAGGATAACAAGAAAGAGAAGTGCGAACTCACACTTCAATAAAATTGGACACACTGGTAACCAGAACTACATTGTATGTAGAAACACTGCCAAACGTAGTGAAGGTCAAATAAAGATGAGGAAAGATGCTGAGAAAGCATGCCTGAAACTAGAATTTCAAGCAATGGGACAGAACATAGTTCTCCCAAGCAGGTTTTATGAATTTAACCAAGTGATCAGAGTTAACGTCAACCATAATGGTGAAAGTCAACATCACAGGTCTCTTGAGAAAGGCACAACATCACTCATTCCTGTTTGTATCCCCTAAAAATCATAGCCTAAAATGAATTTTGAGGAAACCATCACACAGTCTAAACTGAGGCTGTTACAGACATCCAACAGCATTGAAATGGACCCTCACCCAAAATTTGGATCCAGCATTGAGACTGATGATCACACACACACACATGCACACAGGATGAAAGGGAAAGGTTTATTGCTCACCTAATGAAGCTTTCTGGGTTAAGTGGAGTGGATCCTAAGAACATCCAAAAACACTTTAAAAGAGAAGTGATCCTGGCTTGGGGATTTTACTGTGATTAGGAGGTGGGGACCGGGCAGGTGGTTCCTCCCCAGCGTGGGTAGGAACTTTCACGGTTTGGACCTCCAAATGCACCCAAAAGGAAGAATCTGGGTTTTCCTACCAGCTTGTCCAGATGTGAAGCAGAAAGGGAAGACACAGAGAGGACTGAACAGTTGTCAGCAAACACCAAAAAACAGAGTACAAAGGAGCATATTGAAAAAGAATTGGCCCGTGCTCTTCTAAAATGTCAATATAAAGAGGTGAAAGCACACAGAACTGTTCCATATATATATATATATATATATATATATATTTTTTTTTTTTTTTTTTTTTTTTTTTTTTTTTTTTT
>NW_006771292.1:1207001-1267663 GCF_000442215.2 Lipotes vexillifer
GCACAGGCTCCGGACGCGCAGGCTCAGCGGCCATGGCCCACGGGCCCAGCCGCTCCGCGGCATGTGGGATCCTCCCAGACCAGGGCACGAACCCGTGTCCCCTGCATCGGCAGGCGGACTCTCAACCACTGCGCCACCAGGGAAGCCCAAACTGTTCCATATTAAAGAATAATCTTTTTTAGAGACATGACAACTATATTCAATGTGTGATCTTGGATTGGAAACTGGATCAGAAAAAATGCTCTAAAATACATTATTGGGACGACTGGTAAGTTATGAATATGAATGATATAGTTATTTTGTATCACAGTTAATTTCATGAATTTAATAATTATATGTGATTTTCTAATATTTTATGTTCTTAGGATATACATAAAGTATTTATGGGTGGAGAATCTTGAAGTTTGCAACTGGTTCAGTAAATAATATTTATATATGCATATTGTCAGTGTGTGTATACTTATAATGTACAGAGAGAGAGAAAGAGAGCAAGTGGTGAAGAGTGCATACACGTGAACTTTTGTAAATTTTTATAGCTTCAAATTTTTTCCAAAATAAAAAGATGAAGTGAAGGAGGTAGTATGAAATCTCTTTCCTGGAAATAAAGGAACAGGATTCATGGACTAACAGATGGAAATTCATTGGGCCCTTCTTGCCAGTAATGAAAAGAAAGAAGAACCAGGTGAATAAAGGTCCACACAGGAGACCACCTTTACGGGATGGAGGAGAGAGAGTAAGTTCAGAGCTACGAATTTTTGTGGACTGTGGAGAAAACAAAAAGCATCTCACACTCTCACTCTGGGTTATACCAAAGAACTTTCTCCATACCAGGAAGAAAATCTACTAACCCAGAATTCACTTCATGCAGTCAACACAAAGAAACCGGCACATTACCCATACAAAGACCCAATAACCAGTCTCAGTAGTGTGGAGTGCAAGTCTGAGCAGTTTTTACTTTTTCTTCAATCACTGCCTTCAGCCAGACCATGTCAAATTCCCTTTCTAGTTCCTTAAGGATACCTTGGGGAGATTTCATAAATTTTCTTTTATAGTTAGTCATTAACTCTTTAGTCTAATATTAATATTTCAGGCAAACAGTCACCTGAAAGGTCTCCTTCCCTCGCACTCAAAGTAGACCAGATGTGAACTAGAAGGACCTGAAATGAGAAGGATAGGAACAAAGGACATGGCACTCCTCTCCCTCTCTCTTCTGGATCCAGCTATTCCAGCAGTGGGAGCAGACAGAAGGGAAGAGGGGAAAGGCACTTATCCTTTATTTATTGGAACACAGAAGTAATCCTCGTTTCTTTGTTATGAGTGTTTTCTGGCTCATACTGAGTTGCTATAGATATCTCTTGTGCCTCTGGAGCCTAAGTGCTAGCTCACCCATAATAACTAATACATTAGACTCACATGTGACTTTGGCTCAACATCTACTACCTGCTCTTCATAACATGGTATAGTTAGCAGCATCTTGCTGGCTGGGGCCCTCCTCAACCAGGAAACAGCTGTCTCAGAGGAATGATCCTAGCCACACAGCTCAAACCCAGCTACCTCCCAGAGTGCCCTGGATATGCTGTAAGTTTTGCCTCCTTGCCACTTCTAGCAGAGATTGGGAGAGAACAGATGGCTCTTCCAACTAATCCCTCCTTCTACCCCACCACCTTCTTCTGCTGCCTAAGCCAAGGGCCAACCAGGGAAGGGAAGGTCAGGAGTTCCTATCATGTTCTCTTTTAGAGTTTCCCTAAAACTTGGCTTTGAGTTGGGTTAAGAAATAGCTTTCTACAGTCAGTAGAAGCTGGACACCCTCTAGGGTGCTTTTTCTTTTCAACTCTATCTACTCCTCCTCCCTCTGGTCACAGAGAAAAGACACATAAACTATGTATAACTGAAACTGAGAAAGAAAGAAAGAAAGAGGAAAAGAATGTGGAAGATGGTTGTAAGTATTGTGTCTTCTTCATTGTGAAGAACCAGGGGGTACAAGAATTTCCAGTTGTTAATCAAGAATAGAGATATGGGGCTTCCCTGGTGGTGCAGTGGTTGAGCGTCCGCCTGCCGATGCAGGCGACACGGGTTCGTGCCCCGGTCCGGGAAGATTCCACATGCCGCGGAGTGGCTGAGCCCGTGAGCCATGGCCGCTGAGCCTGCGCATCCGGAGCCTGTGCTCCGCAACGGGAGAGGCCACAACGGTGAGAGGCCCGCGTACCGCAAAAATAAATAAATAAATAAAAATTGACCACATATAGTTCTCAGAGCCCAGGGCAAAAAATGTTGGTGTGTTCCTTGTCACAAAAAAAAAAAAAAAAAAAAAAAAGAATAAAGATATGGGGAAAAATAATAGAGATGTGAGTATATGTAAAGGTAAAAATGATAAATACCAAGAAAATGGCAAAAAGTGTAATACAAAAATAATATTAAATAGTGGAAGGAGAGAGAAGAGAAAAAAGCAATGAAAATGTACTTATTTATCAATGCTGATGCTGGCTACAGAAACAAGTTTAAATACATGAAGTTATGAAGTTGTATCTAAACTATAATAAAAAATAAACGTTCTAAATTATAAGCATGAACATAACAAGTTAAGGAAACCACACCATGTAATTAAACAAGAAAAACAAAAGCATTAAAAACAAACAATTTAGCATAATGTAAAAAGACATAAAAAGTACATCATTTCAATTAATGCAAATGGGTTAAAACTTTCCCTTTTGAATACTAAAGCCCAAATGTTTTCTGTTTACAGCAGATCTCCAGCCTCCAAATCAAAAGGAATTCACAAAATTTGGAAATAAGAGGATGAGCAAAAAAAGCAAACCAAAACAAACAAAACAGACAAATACAAGCACATATAAAACAAAAATTAAGATCTTAATGTCAGACCAAATTGGCAGAAGTCTTTTTTTTTTTTCTTCTGGTATGTGGGCCACCCACTGAGGCTAGTGGAACGGGAAGAACAGAGGAGCCTGTGTTCTGAATGACACCCTTGAACAGCTTCACCACACCTAGGCCGCCATCTAATTCTGAAGGAATAAAAACCCTTATCTATTTAAGCTGGTGGTAGATCTACCTTCCGTCACTTTAAGTAAAAATCCTTCCTGGTTGATATGCTTGCGAATTTTCTTACTTTTAACAAGAACTGTCCATCAGAGAGTTAGGCTGTTGGCAGGTAGCCAGGGGACACTGGGGTACCTCCTAGTTTGTTTTTATCCCTCTGATATTCGGTTGGTTCATCATTCTAGGCGCCCATACTTTAATACTGTAGGCAGTATAAGGAGATATGGTTTATCTACTCCGGATTCATTCACTGAAATAAAGTTTGGACTTGGAACCCGATGCCTCTGCCTCTTACTACCGTGCCTCTGCAACTTTCGCTACGGTGATAATGATTAAAATAGGTATCTGAGTTTTCTCCCAAAAGCTAGAGAGCTAGTCCTTCAGAGACAATGCATCGGTACAGTTCTATATCACTTAGAGAAATAGAGTTTCATATATGAAAGCAAAAAAAAAAATCTCCTTTTTATTTTGGCGATACGCGGGCCTCTCACTGCCGCGGCCTCCCCCGCCGCGGAGCACAGGCTCCGGACGCGCAGGCCCAGCGGTCATGGCTCACGGGCCCACTCCGCGGCATATGGGATCTTCCCGGACCAGGGCACGAACCCGTGTTCCCTGCATCAGCAGGCGGACCCCCAACCACCGCGCCACCTAGGAAGCCCAAAATCACCTTTTAAGATGAGTTTTCGTATGTCTTTTTTGCCATCCACTTTATGCCCTCATGAATTCTAAAGGTGCTCAGTAATTCTAAAGGTGTAATTCAGTAATCTAAGACACCCCATGGGCCCAACAGATAGCAATTCTAGATCTTTCTAATTTAGTGCTTCATGCCAAGAGTCAGCTGCCATCTGATGAAGATGGTCTTAAAGAAGTGGGATGCATTTTATGCTTTGTGTTTTTAAAAAAAAATTAAAAATATGTTTTTAGAGTTGCTCAGCCCTCAAGACAGAACATTTTGTATCATTTTCTCACTTTTAGTTACATTATTGTTTTCATCAATTTTCACATATCTATAACTCCTTTTTATCTACTACTGTTTTCTTAAAAACAAAACGGCATAGAGGAAAATCAGTAAATACTGAGTCAAACACTTGACTTCTAGACCCAGCTCTTCGGTGATCACCTTAACAAGGGATCTCTAGGAATGCTACTTAGGTGAGGCATAGGAGCGGCAGCCTGGTTGGCAAGGGTATGGGAGATGGAGATTTACTGGCACAATACCCAGTGGTATACATAAATTAGAGATTAGAGGAGAAGCTAAAGCCTACTGCTGACGCTCTGCATCTTCATTTCCTCATCTATAAGGCTGATTTAAATATAAGCATTTAAAAATTCTATCTTGGGCCTTCAATTACTTTATTTCCTAACTTTCATCACGTTCCCACCACTTACATACCTGTAATTCCAATTGTTACTTTCCTCTAGCAAAGCCAGTATCCAGCTTTCCCTCACACACCTAATCTGTACCATATCATTGCTACACCAAAGTCATAAGTTCCTCCAAGCTTTTCTTATCTCATGAGATTACTCTAGGCCAATTATACATATTTTATTTTTCATAATGTTTGATGAGTTCCAGAGAAGTTTGTCACATAAATATGTTGTGCAATGGCTCTGGCCTAAGAAGATTAGCTGAGTTTCGAGAATAAAAATCATGCTAAAACTTGTACATCACTAAGTAACAAAAATGACCATTTCTTTGGCTTTTGTATGTGCCAGGAACTGTTCCCAGCTGGTTTTATTCATTGTATCTAATTTAATGTTTCCATTACAAGTATTCCTAGTTGGTAGATATGATTCCCTTTCTTACAGGTGCGAAATCTGAGGCTTGGATGGGTCGACTATCTCACCTGCTGTCATATGCATAGTGAATGGATCATTCTGATTCAAGCCCGGATCTCTTTAACTCCAACACTCCTCTCTTCCAGCCACAGGATTCTGCTGTCCAGTAGGTGATAGCACATTTTTAATGAATGCAACCATCACTGCTTGCTTTTCTCCTTGCTGGATCAGACTCCAAACAGATACAGCTTTAACCATCTGTTCACACACTTTATTACCAAACTACCAGAAAGTATACCATTTTCAAGACCAATTCTTCACTCCACAGTCAAATAAAATGTTTCAAAAAACCAAGGAGACAAGGTCCATCCAGATTCCCACTCTGACTTTGTGCTGTGGCGTGGAGCTTAGGGCCAGGAGCAGTGCTGATTTTAGCAGTGGTCACAGAGGCCTTGAAAGGGAAGGCAATTTTTTTTTATTAGATAGCTGGTATGGAAAGATAAACTTTAACCTGCATACTTCCTAAAAGTGACTTAAGGTGATTTCAAATAAAAAAGGGCAGATATAATAAATCTCAGAAGAGATGTGATAAAACACAAAGCTAATTGTTAAAATAAAAAATAGGGCTTCCCTGGTGGCACAGTGGTTAAGAATCCGTCTGCCAATGCAGGGGACATGGGTTCGAGCCCTGGTCCGGGAAGATCCCACATGCCACGGAGCAACTAAGCCCATGTGCCACAGCTACTGAGCCTGCGTGCCACAACTACTGAAACCCGCGCACCTAGAGCCCGTGCTCCGCAGCAAGAGAAGCCACTGCAACGAGAAGCCCACGCACCGCAACAAAGAGTAGCCCGGCTCACTGCAACTGGAGAAGGCCTGCACGCAGCAACGAAGACCCAATGTGGCCATAAATAAATAAATAAATTTATAAATAATAGTAATAAGATAGGTGTCACATGCCAGAAGGGAAGTAGGAATGAGAAGAGAAAAACTGTGAGAGAGAAAGTTTTTAGCAAGAGAAATTGTTGCAAGTGAGGGCAAAGCTTAGTTCAGACATATCTGCAAGCCCAGCTGGAGAGCGAAGCACAATGAAGCTAGAGCAGCACTTCTCAAACTTGAATGTGCAGGTGAATAGGCTAGAAATCTGGTTCAAATACAGATTGTGATTTAGTAGGACTAAGGTGGGGGTAGAAACTCTGCACATTTAACAAGTTCCTGGATGATGCAGACTACACTTTAAGTGGAAAAGAACTACATTCATAGTCCGATAACTGAACATTTACCATGACCCAAAAAAAGGCTTTCTTTCTTTTATCTCTGAGTGTTATAAGTTGAATTGTACCCCCATCCCAAATTCATATGTTAAAGCCCTAACCCCAAGTACCTCAGAATGTTAGCTTATTTCAAAATAAGGTCATTGCAGATGTAATTAGTTAAGATTTGGTTATTTGGGTGGGCCCTAATCCAATATGACTGGTGTCCTTCTAAAAAGGGGAAATTTGGGTGCAGAGATACACACACATGACAAACACCATAAAGATGAAGGCAAAGATAGAAATGATGCTTCTACAAGGCAAGGAATACCAAAGATTGCCAGAGAACACATAAGGTAGGGGAAAGCGTGGAGCAGATTTTTTCCTACAGCCCTCAGAAGGAACCAACCCAGTCCACATCTTGATCTTGTACTCCTAGCATCCAGAGCTGTGTGACAATAAATTTCTGTTCTTCAAGCCACCTGGTTTGTGGTCTTTGTTCCAGCAGCCCTAGCAAACTGATATGGAAAGAAAATATGTCCCTATAGAAGGAATATTGCACCACATGTCACCCTTAACTGTGATTTAATGAGAGGTTCCTAAAGTGCCTCTTAGGTCTGAATGTTTGTTTCCCAGACTCTATCCCTGGATATTTTGATTTCATAAGCTTGAGGTGGTCCAAAGAACTCGAGTTCCTATAAAACATCCCAAGTTACAAATAATCAGGTATGTTTGGGAACTAGTGGTTGAAATTAACATTATGGGGGGCAATATGTCTCATGAGATAATTGTCAGATATGATACAGAATTTGTTCCCTTCCATACATTGCAGTTTCTACAGTGATTTTTTTTTATCTTTAATGGAATTAATTGACTGAACTATTGGTACACTGGATGAAAGCAAAAACACTTTAGGACAAATTTCTTGTCCACCGTCTATAATCACTCTACATGGTTCTTGGTTTTACCACCTAATATTCCCAAAATAGAATTTATCAAATAAATAAGAAAATTCATCTACTGACTTTGTTATAAATTTACTAATATCTTTTTAAGCAGGAAGAATGAATGACTTTGACCTGTGTTTCCAAGCCACCCAGCCTGGGCCCTTTGGTTTGGTGAACAAACCAAAGAGTGGTAGCTTTAGAGAAGGGCAAGGTTTCCAATTCCTCCCCACAGCCTCAATTCCATTAGCATGAGACCTTGAAACCGCATCTGTTTTTACTTATGAAATTCAAACAACTGCCTAACCTCTTGGCTCTTAAGTAAAATGTTCAAGGGCTCACATGACAACACTTTGTTGTTTAAATGAATCTGTTATATATTATGAGTCTGTTGTAATTATATAATCTGTTGTATAATTAAACAGTTTTTGCAAAAAGGGGAAAAAGAGGGAATAAATGCCTATAAAACATCTGGTTAGGATCTGCAAAAGGTTACACTTTTTCTGTGTCTCCAAAAGCCTTGTTCTATCTGTCACCCATTGCTTTGTTTGAGTTTCTGCAGGCAACAAAATTATGGAGAAGTCCTGTGGATAAAAACACAGTGTCTGGAGCCTACTATGCCTTCCTGTTTGGCCGGAACTGAGCTAGTCCATGGACAGGCAGAAAGCGGCTGTGTAAGAAAGTGTTTAGAATAGGGTCACTTGAGAGACACAGAGGAAACTCACAGCACCCTGCAACACATCTCTATTGAAACATTGCACAATGTGCAAGTTCGTTTGTCCAAGATTCAATTGTAGAAGTTTAGTAGGTTGTATAAACAATAGAGAGAGGGGAAAGATAAGGTGAAGAGATTCATTAAAAAAAAAAAAAATCAATGCTTTATGGTTTGCTCAGATGTAACTATGTGCCAGAAGGACTTACTTTGTTTTGGGGTGTGTGTGTGTGTGTGTGTGTGTGTGTATGTGTAGACACAGTGTAGGTCTTTGCAACCAAGGTGAAGGGGACACTAAGAATCTAAAGGATGAAAAAAACTTCACTTAAAACTGAGAAACCTATGTATATGAAACATGATACCTTTAAAATTAATTACATGAAAATAAATATTGATTAGTTTCATCCTGTAGATAATTCTTTTATATTTGTCAGCACATGAAAGTGAACACTAACATACAGGGGGAAATGTATAGTTAAGGTAATTTAAAATAGTTAGTATTAAGCAGGACCTCAGAGAACACCCTTGAAGGATAATAATAGTAATGGTTTCATTTCAAAGTCATAAAACTTTAGAAATTTAAGTTTTATAAGCCTATATGTTCTTAACTAATGTATCTTGAATATTTCCTATGTCATGGAATACTCTGTTTTATGTACATTAATTTAACTCTCATTGCATTGTATTATAATGGGATTATTGTACCCATTTCACAGGTGAGGAAATCAAGGCTCAGAGTGATTAACACCTTGAACAAAATCAAAAGCTTAAGTGACAGAGCTGGATTCACTCTCCAGGCTTCTCACCCCTCTCTGTCTATAACCTGATTTCAGTGCCTGAATTACGTAAATTCATCCCTTCATTTTAAGTGTTTAAACCCAACCAGGCCTCCCGAAAGGCAAACTATGCTTCTTGTACTTTATGCTTACAGCAAACCAATACTGCTTTGCCTCGTGTTCTGTCCACCTTGTGTCTATTAATACTGGTGGAAAATGGATGACAAAAACTCACATATTTTTGTATGACAAAAGTTTTCTATGAAAAACTGTCAGAGAACAGATTTAATTATTTAGTGAGTGATAATTCATATGGGGGGTGTCTAACTTATTGCATTCTAGATTAAATGAGAAGTGACACTGATGCTTAGCATATCTAAAATTCAAAATGAGAAAGGGAAAAATTTTAGTAGGTAGACATTTCAGTAAGTTATTTGAGTTGGCTGGCTTTTTACATGGAGTTGCCATGTTGATTTATTATTTGTGCTGGTGTGATATAAACAGGCTGAGTGTTAGTATACAATAATAGTTAAAATTTAGTATAGTTTTAAATGTGTCAAACCACAGCAATATAAAGATGGAAGGGTCCTTATGAATCAATGAATCCCACTCAACACAGGAACCCCTCTACAATGATTTATGGTCTAATCGTTCCATTAAACACATGAGGAAGCTGAGGGTAAGCTCAGTTAAGTGATTTAAGTTTAGAAAGGGGTTAGGCCTCAGACTTCCCAATTCTCAGCACACCGTTCTTATTTTAATTGCATTCCTTCACAGTGGCCTCTGCTTTACTGAATTAGTGCCTTATACAATCAGCTGCAAAATGGTACCAAAATATGAAAGGCAAAATTATCTCTATATCAAGCGAGATAGCAAGGTGGATTCCAAGGGACATCTCATGTGATGTTAGAGAGCACTTAGTTTGAATGTGGGGTTCTCTGTGATTTTACAACAGTACACTCCTGCCGAGCAGCGTGACGCCCCATGCATGCTCACAACGCAGAAATCATAAAACTAATCTCCCATCCTGTATTCAACCTGCTTTTGGCTCCCAATCTCTTTATGTAATCCCCATTGCTTCTTCCTTAGGCACAGTGGTACTTTTCTAAGATCTTTGAATCCATATTTTCTTCCTGGTCATAAGGGATAGGTGCTAGCCGAGTAAGGACAGCAAGCAGACCATCATATAAGACCCAAGATAAGAAACACTGGGGTTGACCAGATACACAGTCAACATGAGTCATGCCTCTCAAACTGTGCAAATAGTGAGGACGGGCTCCAGCACATAAAAGCTCAAAGCCTCTCAAAAATTCTGACTCCCTCATTCTTTCCCTCCAAATTCCATCCTGCTGAGGCTGTTACAATTTGCTAAAACTTAATTTTATTCAAGACTTAAGTAATAAAAGTGAGTTAATAAAAAAATAATAAACCCTTACACTCAAGTCCCTATCATTGTTAGACTCTCCTTCAAGTTGATGGCTTTGCTTTGATCATTTATGATGCACGACTACTCTTGTGGGAGGGAAAGCTTAAACTGAGCTTGGTGTCATGTAGTTTTTCTTTGTAGCCAAAGATGCTGTTGATGCTGGCATGTTGCCTGCACGTTGCTTCTTACCATTAGTTGTATTTACACATGACCTGTTTTTTGTTTTTTTTTTTTTTTTTTTTTTGCGGTACGCGGGCCTCTCACTGTTGTGGCCTCTCCCGTTGTGGAGCACAGGCTCCGGACGCGCAGGCTCACGGGCCCAGCCGCTCCAGGGCATGTGGGATCTCCCCGGACCGGGGCACGAACCCGCGTCCCCTGCATCGGCAGGTGGACTCTCAACCACTGCGCCACCAGGGAGGCCCTTTTCTTTCTTTTTAAAAAAAATCTTGTCACGGAAAATTTCAAACAAACACAAAAGTAGATAGAAAAATACCATATGATCTAGCGATCCCACTCCAAGGCATATATCTGGAGAAAATTATAATTCAAAAAGGTACATGCACCACAATGTTCATAGCAACACTATTTACAATAGCCAAGACATGGAAGCAACCTAAGTGTCCACTGATAGATGAATGGATAAAGAAGATATGGTATATATACACAATGGAATATTACTCAGCCATAAAAAAGAATGAAATAATGCCATATGCAGCAATATGGATGGACCTAGAGATTATCATACTAAGTGAAATAAATCAAACAAAGACAAACATCACATGATATCACTTACTTGTGGAATCTAAAACAATGATACAAATGAATTTATTTACACAACATAAATAGACTCACAGACGTAGAAAAGAAACTTATGGTTACCAAAGGGGGAAGGGGGAGGGAGGGATAAATTAGGAGTTTGGGATTAAAACATGCACACTACTATATATATATATATATATATATATATATATATATATATATAAAATACATAATCAGGGGCTTCCCTGGTGTTCCAGTGGTAAAGAATCTGCCTTCCAATGCAGGGGACTCGGGTTCGATACCTGGTCGGGGAACTAAGATCCCACACGCCGCAGAGCAACTAAGCCCATGCCTTACAACTACTGAGCTCTTGCGCCTTAATGAGAAAGCCTGCGTGCTGCAAACTACAGAGCCCACCCACGCGCCCTGGAGCCCGCACGTCACAGCTAGAGAGAAGCCCGCGCACTGCTATGAAGAGCCCGCGCGCCCGCAACAACAACAAAAAAGATCCCACATGCCTCAACAAAGATCCGACGCGCCGCAACTAAGACCTGACGTAGCCAAAAAATAAAATAAATAAATAAGTAAAGAAAGAAAGAAAAAGATAACCAACAAGGACCTACTGTACAGCACAGGGAACTATATAGTCAGTATCTTGTAATAACCTATAATGGAAAAGAATCTAAAAGAGAAGTTACAAATATGTATAACTGAATCACTTTGCTGTACACCTGGAACTAGCACAGTGTTGTAAACCAACTATATTTATAAAATTGTAAACCAATTTATATTTATAAAATTTTTTTTAAAAAAGAAAAATAGGAGTCCCCACATACCTATCACCCAACTTCAACAATTTTTAATATTTTTCCAACCATTTCTGTGTATTGCCCCCATCTCTTTTCATTTTGGCTGTTTTAAAGAGATTCTCAGGCATAATTTCATTTTGCTTATAAATACTTGAGTATGCACAATAATTTTAAAGGAAATTTTTACTATAGCCACCATTCCTTGATCTTTACAAACAAAAATTTTTTAAATTCCTTATTGTTATTCAAATTTTCCCGAGTTATCTCAGTACTATCTTTTTTCAGTTGATTAGTTTGAGATGAAATTCAAACAAGGTCCGCACACTGCGCTTATTTTTTATATCTCTTACAGATCTTTCATTCTCTAACTATCCTCCTTCCTTTTGATTTCATGTCATTGGTTTATTACAGGTATACTATTTTTATTTTTACATCATAGAGAATGGTTCATATTCTGAGTGTAGCTGTTTTCTTCTTCATGGTTCCATTTAACCTGTTCTTCTATGGACCCAAATTTCCCATTAACCAGAGTTTAGATGTAGATTCCAATTCATATTTTTAGGCAAAAATATGTCATAAGTTATTAACACTCCCTTGTTCTTAAGTTTGGCTTCTATTCCCCCCCCCCAATACACCTTTTTTCTTGACTTCCATTTTTCATCCCTTATTCTATCCTGACTTCATCTGGTGATGGCTTTACTCGTTGTTAGAATATTTCTTCACTTCTCCAGTACCAACCCTAATAGTGCCAGTACCCGCTGCAGTTTTGGCTTTCTTTGGCTCTGTGTTTTGCAGCATATGTCACCCCTTTTGCTCCATGAAGCATCTTGGAGGATCTTCCTAAGGTTTTCACCTAGGGCCTCAATTATAATGGAATGTACACTGACGCCTGAAGGTTCAGACTATATATTTAGAATCTGTTCCTCAGGGAGATATCAATTTGTTTTATTCTGTATCTGTCTCTCACATCTTGCCCTCTGCGGGACTCCAAAAATTTCTGTATGCTGCCCTCTCCTGTGCAGTGCTCTGCCCTGACAACTCTATCTGCCTTAGTCTCCTTGGACTCCCAGCTCCATCTCTTTAATTCAGGGTGTCCACTGGACTTTGTCCGAATTTCCCCTCCTTGCATCACGGCGTGAAAACTCTTTCCAGGCAGTAAGCTGGATGCAATCGTACATACGGCTCATCAAATTTGTTTCCCATGTTTAAGGAATTCTTAACCTTCCCTGTCAGTGATATTCAGTGTCTTGAAAACTAATGCATTATTTGTTTTGTTTGTATTTTCGCTATTTCAGGTGCGTGGGTAAATCTGGTCCCTGTTAAACCAGATTTAAAGCAAAAGTCTATAGTCTATTTTTGAATCAAACTTTGGGATAGTAAGGGGATATTTCACTGGGGATCTAAATCAATAAAGAAAATGTTATTTTGTTGTATTTTAAACCATGGGAACAAGACATATTAGCAAGGATAAGATTGTAAATCTGGGTAGAGCACTAGAATTTTCCTCTCCTATTTTGATAAGGTTGTGTTCGTTATCCTTGGGTGTTGCCTGTTTCAGATTAATGGTGGAATTTAAGCCCAGTGTGAAGGACTTGGCAGATAATAAAACTGAATGTAGCAACTATTTGGAAACAGACAATACCAGTGAGGATCTGGGAGATACTGAAGACTTAGAAAGGCAGCTAACCTCAAGCCACAACGCAGAAGTTCTGGGGGCTCTAGTGCACGGCTCCAAGTCTCATTACCAAAGGAATGATAAAATGACACATTCAAAATCATAACTGTGTTCTTCTCCATAGCCCCAACATTTGCTTCTGTTTTTTTCTACATAGGGAAAAATATGTACATGTCACAAATTAATAGTTACATAAATTGTGAAACATAGCAATGGTTTTTTTCTGTGGCAGTGCAAAATAGACGAATTTTTCTGCATCAGAATAGAAAGTGAAATCACAACAAACAAAAATAATGAACAGGATTTCCCTGGTGGCGCAGTGGTTGAGAGTCCGCCTGCCGATGCAGGGGACACGGGTTCGTGCCCCCGTCCAGGAAGATCCCACATGCCGTGGAGCGGCTGGGCCCGTGAGCCATGGCCGCTGAGCCTGCGCGTCCGGAGCCTGTGCTCCGCAACGGGAGAGGCTGCAACAGTGAGAGGCCCGAGTACCGCAAAAAAAAAAAAAAATAATAATAATAATAATAATAATGAACAATAACACAATTAGCAATATTTTAATTGCACCATCCCATCCACGTAAACCTGTTTATCCATTTCAACATTATGTGTCCCAGAAACACTTTGTTTGCTTTCCTCTGTCCCTTAATATTTAGACTTTTTGTCTAGCTTATTTGTAACTGTGATGTATTTTCTAGGCAGCTATAATTATTGGGAAACAAAATTAGAAGCTTTTAATAAAAAAAGAATTCCTAGAAAATTAGAACACATGAAAAAGTAACATATATTTGAAGTGATTGCTTTTGGAGTCAAAACGGATTTTGTGATGGAACTGTTGCAGATAAATGATCTTCTCACAAAAACATACTGAAGGAAATGGAAGAAACCCGAAATTCAGAGTTAAAAATATTTATTTGTCGGGAAATAGTATTTACTGTTAAAAGAGTATGATGAGTCTGTTTCATTTGTAAAGAAAAGAGATTTTTTTTAGTTGTTGAAAATCAGAAAGGTAAGAAAGAGATGTTTTTATGTATGAGCTCACAGATTGATTTGAACAGTTCTGCGGGCAGAAAAATAATAACGTAATTCAGAATGTGTGAAAGCATTGTGTCCATTAGATGTCAATCAACAAACAATGGAGCAAAAGTGGTATGGCTATCAATTAGTGTAAAATGCTCTCAAAGGGCATCAAAGATTCTCTTAAATAAGGGAGCATTTTGATTTTCATTACATTGGAAAGATGACTGAGACCAATCTAAACAGAGTGATAAAAATTTACCTGCAGCAAATCAGGGTTCATTTTAACATAACTGAGCAGGCAGAAATATAATCGTGCTGATAACATGGGTGGAATGTTTAATAGTTTTTTCAAAGTTTAGAAAGAGAGAGAGAAGACCTTTTTATATGTACTGTCATGATCACCATTTACTGTTAATTTGGAGGATGCTCTGTCACAGTACCAGCCTTCTGCAAAAAGATTGCAGCATTTCAATACACTATAAACCAGACAAATATATTGAGAAAGCTATGTGGCTTATAAAAATAGGTTTGATTGAATGTTAATAGACACTGGAGACTGTCTAAAAATATTCAGATAGTGTTGAAATATTGCAAGTGGAATCAAATGAATATTACAGATACACAGGTGGCTGATGAATTAAATGGTTTGCTGAATTTGGTTTCCAAATAGGAAATTATTATTTCTCGAAAAAAAGTTTAGCACATGTTAAGTATTAGGAAAATTCTTTCTGAGGAACTTCAAAATAAACTATGTATTTTTCTTTAAAAATGAAATAATTCTGTACTGTTCATCATCTTAGAAAAATGGTGAATATTTCAAAACAATCTGTGGCAGGCCAGAGTAGGAATTATACTTTCTGACTTCCCTTTTTAAATCTAAATTGTTTAAGATTTAGAAAAAAAAAAAAAAAACACTTCAGAAGAAAGATTTCTGAAATATTTCACAATGTTTTTTCTTCATCAGAATATTATACAACTCATATTCAGATTTCTTGATGCTTTAAGTGGAATGAAGATATATTTTAAGCAATAATTAGGTGTGTATAAAAGTTTTATAGACTTCATGCAAATAAGATCACATATCTTTCACTCTTACAGGAATTATGCAAAGTTGGCTTCGTCACAGAACTTGACCAATAATGCTCTTTGCTTCTGAGAGCTATTGTGTGTTGTGTTGTCTTGACCAATCTCTACATCAGCACATAATGTTCACTGTCTACTTTGTGTTGCAGAAGAATGCCATTCCCTACCACAAAGGCAGAAGAGAGAGTCAGTGGTTGGAACTGAGGATTATCAAGTAGAAATTGGTAACCAATTTATTCAGCCTGAAAGGCTGTCTGTTCCTAGAGGGAAAAACTGCAACATCAGTTTGAACAGGGACAATACAGTATTTTTCAAAACTCAATCATAAAAATTTTGCACAGACTTCATATATTACCCTGTTTAAATTTCCAATTGTTAAATATAAGTTTAAAATCTTCAGCCTTGTTTATGGTTTTATGCAATGATGGCTCTTTTGGGGACTGTGTACTGGAATTAACATGTTATTTTATGAAAACAACACTTTATTATTCAAGATAACCAATTTGAAAAATGTTAACATGAAATTATTTGCAAAGCTCCTTGCTTATTAGTGGTCATTCATAGAGAAATATTTCTCTACCTGTCTATATAACCTGCAACTCCAATTACCATTTCAATAATGTTAGGCTTTTGGTCCAACAATTAAAATTTAGGCAGCATTTGCTGTTATGGACTGAATTGTGTTCCCTGATAATTCATATGTTAAAGTCTTAACCCCCAGTGGAACTGTATTTGAAGGTAGGGTCTTTAAGGACAGAATTAAGATTAAATGCTGTAATAAGGGTGGGGCCCTAATCTGATAGGACTGGCGTCCTTATAAGAAGAGAGACACCAGGGACGTGAGCACATGGAGAAAAGTCCATATGAGGACACCTAGAGAAGGCAGGCTTCTGTGAGTCAAGGAGGGAGGCCTAAGGAGAAACCAAACCTGCCAACACCTTGATCTTAGACTTCTAGTCTCTAGAACTTTGAGAAAATAAATTTCCTGCAGTTTAAGCATCCCAGACTGTGTTATTTTGTTATGGTAGCCCTAGCAGACTGATACATGTCCCAACAAGTGCTACGGTATTTTCTGTTAATTAGATTTCTTTCTATTGTATGTTTGTTTTATATAAATAAAGAATACGTGAGGAGAAATCGTTTTTATTCATTATAATAGATATACCCAAGTATAAAATGGGGATACACAAACCAAACAAAGTGGGCTATTCCCATACTTAATAATTAGATGTTTTATCTCAATCTGGGTAAAATATAGTTGTTTTAAAATTGATCTTCTTCAATTACCTCTTTTATTTCCTTAACCGGGTGCTACAGAATCAAAATCTATTTGCCAGGACTGCATTGCCCCATCACATGGATTGAATTCACAAGACGTCTTGAGTGTCTCATGCATAAAAATTACCAAAAATGACCCTGAGTCTTGTTCACTTTATATCTCCATCACAGAGTGTACTTTAAGCAATTTCCCTTGGTATTCTTATATGAGATTTGTTATTTGTTAGCTAGTTGGAGGAATCTTCATATTTCTATGTCCATGTAATTTCATTTCATAGCACAAAAATATAAATAAAGGAAAGAACTTTTATTAATTTATTTATTTTTGCTGTGTTGGGTCTTCGTTTTTGTGCGAGGGCTTTTCTCTAGTTGTGGCAAACAGGGGCCACTCTTCATCGCGGTGCACGGGCCTCTCACTATTGCGGCCTCTCTTGTTGCGGAGCACAGGCTCCAGACACGCAGGCTCAGTAGTTGTGGCTCACGGGCCCAGCCGCTCCGCGGCATGTGGGATCCTCCCAGACCGGGGCTCGAACCTGTGTCCCCTGCATTAGCAGGCAGGTTCTCAACCACTGTGCCACCAGGGAAGCCCCAGGAAAGAACTTTTAAAAATATATAGTACACAAGGTGTGCTGAATTGGCGAGTGGGATTGACATGTATACACTGATGTGTATAAAATTGATGACTAGTAAGAACCTGCTGTATAAAAAAATAAATAAAATTCAAAAATTAAAAAAAAAAAATATAGCACACAAGAAAGGAAACTACAGAAATAACTTCTTCCCAATCTCATTGATGGCCCTCAATCCCATTCCCCCACATTTGGTCCCAAAGCAGGTTACTCTGAAGTGAATGGCATTTCTTCTCTTAAATGGAAGTTGTCGATAATGGGGTTTTTATTAAATGTTCCTTTTGTGTGAAGACTTGGCTAGGCCTTACCCTCCAATATGGTCTTCTTCTAGAGCAGGAGTTGACAAACTGCCCTGCAGACCATATCTGGCCTACTGCCTTGTTTTGTAAAGAGGGTTTAATTGGAACACAACCGAGCCATTCTTTTTTGTTTTGTGTAGGGCTGCTTTCTCTGTATAATAGCAGAGTTGAGTAAATGTAACAGAGACTTGGGACCCGCAAAGCCTAAAATACATACTCTGTGGTCCTTAAAATAAAAGTTTGCAGCCCCCCTGTCCTATGGTATGTAAGGGGACTAGAAAGGAGTTGGAGAAACAGGATTGGGTCTCAAAGTGTCATTCAAAGAAAAAGGCTAGATGACGTTTGCAAATGACTTGGATAGCATGCCACTAGACTGCATCTGAATATGCAGGACCCGCTTCCCATTGGCCTTTTCATCCCAAGATTCCCATAATCCTGGTAGTGGTTTATTTCCTCTGAACACCCAGTCTGCAGAGAGGGGTTTAATTTTAATTTTTATTAGCTTAAGGATTTTGTCTCATTAGAGAGTAAGAAATTATTAACTTGGGCTTCCCTGGTGGCGCAGTGCTTGAGAGTCCGCCTGCCGATGCAGGAGACGCGGGTTCGTGCCCCATTTCGGGAGGATCCCACATGCCGCGGAGCGGCTGGGCCCGTGAGCCATGGCCGCTGAGCCTGCGCGTCCGGAGCCTGTGCTCCGCAAATGGGAGAGGCCACAACAGTGAGAGGCCCGCATAACGCAAGAAAAAAAAAAAAAAAAAAAAAAAAAAGAAATTATTAACTTGCCATTAAAACGAGTAAGAAATTATTAACTTGCCATTAAAACAATTTGAGCTCTTATTGAAAGTGCTTTTAAACTCAAATCTGAGTCTAACCCAGTCAATATGAGTATCTGAACCTCAATAAGTATGATTCTAAGTTTTTCCTTCACAAAATAATAGGATTATAACAATACATTTTAGATAATTCACCTTACCTAGGCTAACACTTGCTCCCACTTTGTAACTTTTCAAGGGACACACAGTCAAACAAAATTTTAAGAAGCTTCTTAGAAACCTACTGAATAAACTGAATGTAGGAAATGTAGGAGAGTGGTTAGAAGGCCGGGAAGGAAGCCAAGACTTTTGGATATTAGACAAATTAAGTCACATTCAAATGAACTTGAGTTGTATGCATTTTTTTCTACTACCTGCAATGTGAGCCTCCTTTTCATGCCTGAAGCATGAATTTTGCATGCTACAAAGTTTAGAAAGAAAATCTACACAAAGTGAAGGGCACTGAGCATTAGTTCATAAAATGGTCTGAAAATCTCCTATCCTTACCAAGCGCAAACCAAGCAGTGCGTAAATCTATTTCAGTCCTGCAGAGCTAATTAATGAGCTACAAATTGGCAATCCAAATTGTTAACTCAGTCTACCACAAGTCTGGAGTTTGTTTTGTGTTATCTTTTGTTGTGGTTGTTTTTTACCTGCTTAAACTTAAACACTTACTAATAAATCTGTAGCAATCTGGAAAGATGGTAGTAGCGGTGGTATAGTTTTTAAATCGACATAAATCGTACATAAAAACGGACAGCCATTAGAACAGCAAAACTGAAAACCTGGAGTCAACATGTACAACAAAGTTAGGCAAAATGTATGAGAGCAAACCCCAAATTCAATTGGACTGAAATAAACCATTGACAGAAGCAGAACTCACAAGGAATCAGAAAATGAACAGGAAGAGTCAAAGAAAAGGCAACATAACTAAAACCACTTTGAAACTGAAGAAAAAACTACGCACTGGAAACCTCAGTGAGCCAATCAGAGAAGAGTAACAGAAACTGAGAGGGAGGTGGACAGTCATCAGTTCACAGCTGATTTTAAGGACCCATAAGAGGTCAAATGGCACTGAAGTTACTGGGCTCCTGAAACACAGAAAACTAACTCAAGTTCTCTTTTAGGATAGAGTCCCATGGAAAGAAACTGCTAACAGAATAATTCCTACTCTGGAGAAATTGCAAAAAAGTAGAACCAAGGAATATCAGGGAAAAACAAGAGGTTTTACCTAAAATTGGGAGGGAAGAAGCCAGAATAATTCAGAAGTTATAGAGTCATAATGTTATTACCTATGATTATATCAGAAGAGAAATATTAAGAGCTATGAAGCTGGGAAAACTATTCTAGTTCATTTTCCTCCTAAAATTACCAAAAAAAAAAAAAAAGTCACCTAAAAAGGAAAAAAGGCAAATATTGCTGTTGAATCCCATACAAAATTACATTAGGAAAAAAGAATCTAAGAAGCAGAACAGTCATACTACGGAACTGAAGGCAATCCAGAAAGAATACCCATTAGCCGGTGAAAACAGTAATCTAATAATTTATAAAGCATTAAAAGCAAGTTCCAAAAAAAATAATAATACAAGCAATGAAGGAATAACATAAACTAGAAACAAAACTCAACTATAAGGCAAATAAAGGAAAGAAGATTTGAAAAGGGCAGGTTACCTAGAAACAGAGCCTAAGACAGAGATTTCTATGTATGTGATTTTATTGGGAACGTGTTATTTAGAAGAAACAAAATCTATGAGGGAGTGAGGGGAGCTGGGGAGGAAAGGAGACAAATCTGAGAGAGGATGTGGTCTCAGGTCAAGCCTCACCTTGGTCTACTCCAAGGTGTGCAAGAGAAAGAGGACTGAGAAGGATGTATGCACAGCAGACCTGCCTCTACCTTTAGGCAAGAGGTCCAGTCTTTCATGCCCCATATCAGACAGTCATGAGCTGTTGGCCATTCCCCAAGAAGTATGTGACCTTCCAGCAAGATGGTCCCCATCAGCTAAGAGCAATCTTCTGGAGAAAATAACAGTTGTGAGTTTTTAGTAGCCAACATTCCTAGTACCAGGGGATGGGTGCACCTGCTTCTTAAAAGACATCCAGCGTCTACTCTAAAGTTAGTTGTAAGAAAAGACTATCGGGTTTACATTATTTTTTGACAATAACACTTTACTCCAGAGGACAGTGGAATGACATATTTAAGATACTCAAAGAAAATAAGATTTGATAGCCAGACAAAATGTTCTTCAAGTTCAAAGGCTCCTAAGAAACTGTTACGAACATAAAGAAAGATAGAGAATATTGTTCCAATGAGCACTTCCTAGTATATCTGAGCAAGAATTTCACAAAACCAAAATGACTGGAGGGATATCGATATTATATACATGTGGCAAGATCAAATGATGGCTATAAGGGAAAAAGTATTACAGGTAATAGTATCATGTAAAACGTAGATACAGTAGAACAATCTGTGGAATGAAGAGAATGTATGGAAAGAACAATTTTACCAATTAGGATTTTAGAATATATTATTTCAAAGAAGGAAGGTTGAGGAAAGAAAACATTACTAACTAATAAAAATATCGTACAGAAGAAGAAAAAGAACACAAGAGCTTATAAAAGAGGACCAGTGGTAATACATAGGTAAACAGACTAAAATGCGAATATATATGTGTGTATTACAAACATATATTTTTATATGTATGGGTGTGTGTATTAAAGTACATATACATGTTTGTGTGAGTATCTATATATATAAATATATATATATGTTTGTATGTGTATCTATACATAAAATACTCTAGAGGTCAAAAATTTTGATAATATCAATAAATTTAAATTGATTTTATTAGACTATTAAGAAAAATACTTCAAATAGTATACCAAACAAATGTAACACTGCACTGTAAACAAGGGACATATCTAAAACAAAGAGACTCAAAATGGTTAAAAATGAAAGTATAGACACAGATATAAGAGACCAAAGGAAATAAAAAGGAAACTGAGGATGTCAATCTTGGTATCTGACAAAGTAGATTTCAGACCAAAAGGCATTAAAAGAAACAAATAAGCACACTGAAAATGATATATTTAAGAGTTTCCAATATTTATGTAACTTAGAGCAACCATATACGTTAAAGCAGAAAACAGATGCAAGGAAACGAATATTATACACCTCTCTCAATACAAGGCAATCAAATGGAAAAAATTAGTGAGTAGACAGAAGATTTAAAAAATATATTACATTGAAATTTATAAAATTATGAACCTCAAAAATAGAAACTATACCTTTTTAAAAGCACATGGAATACTTGCAAATATTGGCCTTTCCTTAGTCCACAAATAAAGCCTTAATAAATTCCAGAGAATTGGAAAAATATGAACAAAATAAAATCAAGAAACAAAAGAGCCCTTTTCACACCAAAAATTTGAAACATGCTGTTGAACAATTATTGTATAAAACACAAAATTCAAAACCAAAATGCCAAAATACTTGAAAACAATAGTGGAAAAATATCAGAATCTCCGGAATTTAGCTTAAATAGTTATCTGAGAAATTGCATAACATTTAATACCTATAACAAGAAAAATGAAAATGTATCAGTTGGGACTTCCCTGGCGGTTCAGTGGTTGACTCTGTGCTTCCACTTCACGGGGCACGGGTTTGAGTCCTGGCTGGGGAACTAAGATCCTGCATGCCTCATGACATGGCCAAAAATATATATATATCTATATATCAATTAATAAATAAGTTACAAATAAAAATTTTGATTAATTCCAACTCAAAAACCTAAAAAGAAAAACATAGTAAGCCAAAAGAAAGTATACTTTAGGAATCATTAAAGAAAAACAGAATTTAATAAGTTAGAAAATAAAGTCATAAACCTAAAAAAGGCAACATAATATATAAATATCTTTAAAAAATTTTTCATACATTTTTTCATATTTTAGAAAATAAAGTCAAACTTTAAAAAATCAGCATAATATGTGAATTGTTAGTAAAATTAAATAAACAACTATGCAAATAAATGTGAAAGTGTAGATGAATTAATACTTTTCTACAAAAATACAACCTGTTAAATTTAGCTCTAGTAGAGACAGAGATTCTAAACAGACTAATTGCTACAGAAGAAACAGAAATTTTACTGAACCTTTAAAGATCAGATAACCCTAATGCTACTTAAACTATTCCAGAATACAGAAATGAAGAAAACTTCCTATTTTCTTGTATGAAGAGACACCCTGAAAGAGATTTCAACAAAAAAGATGAAAAATAATACAACCCATACTCACATATGAACATCAGTGACATATGAACATCAATGCAAAAATATTAAATTAAAAAAATAGCAGGGCTTCCCTGGTGGCGCAGTGGTTGAGAGTCCGCCTGCCGATGCAGGGGACACGGGTTCGTGCCCCGGTCCGGGAAGATCCCACATGCCGCGGAGCGGCTGGGCCTGTGAGCCATGGCCGCTGAGCCTGCACGTCCGGAGCCTGTGCTCCACAATGGGAGAGGCCACAACAGTGAGAGGCCTTTGAAAAATTGTGGGGTTTTATTCCACAATTGCAAGGGAGATGCTACCTAAGGCAATTCATTAATACTAACTACTCATTGTTTTAGGTCTAAGGAGAAAAATCATTATATATTGCCATACATTCTGAGAGATTTTTTAAAAGTCAATTCCCCTTTCTGTTGAAAACATTCATTAAAGTAGGAACTGATGGATTTTATTTGCTCTCTTTGTCTCTGTCTTTCTTGTCTGTCTATATCTCATTCTCTATCTTTCTCTCTCTCTCTCCACATACACCCAAGTATACACACATATTCCATACATATATATACACATATATTACATGTATTTATTTATTCATATTTGTATGTGTGTGCATATATGTCAAGAGCCAACAATGTATCTCAAAAGTGACTTTCCTGTTAAAGTCAGGGTGAAGAAAGAAGAAAATACACCCATAACATCCACACTATTTAATACTGTATTGAAGATATCAGCAAATGCAATTGACAAGAAAAAGAAATTAACTGCATTAAAATTGGAAAGGATGAGGTAGAACTATCTCAGTTTTCCAAAGATTTGTTCAATATGGGAAACCCAAAATAATCAACGGTAAAATTACTATAATAATATGAGATTTAAAAATAAAACCGCAGGTTAGAAATCATCAAAAAAAACCTAATAATCTTTTATACATAATCAAAAACTAATTAGAAGATGTAATGAAAATCAGACATCATTTTTGAGGCTCATAAAAATTTAAAAGAATTAAAAACGATATTACTCTTGAGAAAATCAAAAGTGTTGACAAAAAGGAAAAAGGAAAATTCTCACTGGAGAATGCTAGGGCACCAACTCATTATTTTGTAAATTGTTTTATAAAAAAATGGTAGTGGCAGAAGCAATTACTCAAGCATTTATCCTGCCTGTAAGAATTATCCCACAGGGTTACCAAATAGACGATAAGGAATATTTTACCTTTATAGAGTTCTCCACTTAGAAAAAAATTAATGATATCTACTCTCCTGTACATGATGAATCATTTTTTTCTTTCTGTGTTCAATATTTTACTTTTTGGCTTTAAGCAGACAGATTATGATGAGTTTAGGTGCAGATCTCCTTGTATTTATCCTACTTGGAATTTTGTTAAGATTTTGGATGTAAATAAAAATATTTTTAATCAAACTTGGGAAGTTTTTGGACATTGTTTTCACTCTTTTCTCTCTTTTCTGTCTGCCTGGGACTTCCACCATCCATACGTTGGTTTGTTTGACCATATCCCATAGGACTGTGAGACTCTGTTCATTTTTTCTTTATCGTTTTTTTCTCTCTTCAAGTTTATTGATTTTTTTTTTTTCTGGCATCTCAAAACTACTGTTGAGACCATCTGTTGAATTTTCAGTTCAGTTATTGTGCTTTTCAACTCTAAAATTTCTATTTGGTTCTTTTAATAGTTTACCTTTATTGATTCTCTACTTGTTAAGCCATTGTCACCATAGGTTCCTTTAATTCTTTGAACATATTTTTTTTTTTTTTTTTTTTTTTTTTTTTTGAACATTTTTTTTTTTTTTTTTCCTTGCGTTATGCGGGCCTCTCACTGTTGTGGCCTCTCCCATTTGCGGAGCACAGGCTCCGGACGCGCAGGCTCAACGGCCATGGCTCACGGGCCCAGCCGCTCCGCGGCACGTGGGATCCTCCCGAAACGGGGCACGAACCCGCGTCTCCTGCATCGGCAGGCGGACTCTCAAGCACTGCGCCACCAGGGAAGCCCTGAACATATTTTAAATGGCTGCTTTGGAGTCTTTACTAAATACAACTTTAGGTCCATGCAAGTCAGTATGTATATTGTCTGCTTTCTGTCCTGCCCCTTGGTGTGTCTGATAGTGTTTGATGAAAAACTGGACACTTTACATAATACTTTATATTAATCCTAGGTTTTGTTTTTATTTTTTCTGAGGTTTGATATTTCCCCTTTCTTCTTTTTTACCTTCCTTCCTCCCTCTCTCCCTCCTTCCCTCCTTCCTTCACTCCCTTCCTTCCTTCCAGACTTAATCTTTGGCATTTGTCTCTCTTGTGGTGTTTAGCTGCTGATGTCTCTACACAATTTTGAAAAATCATTTATATTTTCAAGTCTGATATCCTATAGCTCACTCAACCTTCTGTCTGAATAACCAAGTGGTCAGTCAATGATTTGGGCAGAGTTTACATTTCAACACCTTGCACTCATGAGCCTTCCACTCCTTGTAGATCAGTCTGTGTGGAGTCTGGTGAGTACATTAAAACTTTCACCCAGTTTTTAAGTCTGTCTTGGTTTTAGTTTTCCCCGACCTTTCTAGGATCTCCTCCATGTACGTGCATAGCTTTTCAATCTGCCAGGGATGTATGAAGGGCTTATCTCAGCACTTCCATTTCTCCCTCATTTTCAGGATATCTTGAGACCACAACTGCAACCAGCAAAGTTGCGCAACTGTGAATTTTTCTCATTCATTTCCTAACAAGTTCATCATATTTAGTTGTCAAAGTCTGGGCTCCAAATATAGCCCCTTCTCTCTGGCAGCAAATTTGTTACTTTTCATGGCCAGACCCACACTGGAAAGCTACAGTTCTCATAAATCAACACTAGGAAGAGATGAGAGCAGCTGCAGGCAAGAACACATGCTCCTGCTGTTCTTATGTGAAGCCCTAGCAGTTATTAAAGAATGAATGCTTCTCAATTTGTTGTTTGCATTTCATTTATTCCCACAGCTTGAAATTATTGTTTTTGACAACTTATTCAATTTTATACGGGTTTTTCTTTGCTTGGTTGGGTTTTTTTTTTTTCCAAAAACGAACTGCCATTCCCTTTATTCTTCCATAATCAGAATCACTTAGTTTTTAAATTTATTTATTTTTAGGTGTGATAATAATATTGTGAGTATTTATCACCATGAGATACATATTGAAATATTTATGGTAAAATTATATGATGATAATATTTGCTTTAAAATAATTTGTATCTCAAAGAATAGATGGAGATATAGACGAAACAAGACTAGATGTGATTTTATTCCTGTCTTACCCCTAGGTTCTTCATGACATTTTTTTTTTTCTTAAATTCCATATATATGTGTTAGCATACGGTATTTGTCTTTCTCTTTCTGACTTACTTCACTCTGTATGACAGACTCTAGACATACATACACTAACAAACGTAAGGTAGATAGCTAGTGGGAAGCAGCCGCATGGCACAGGGATATCGGCTCGGTGCTTTGTGACCGCCTGGAGGGCTGGGATAGGGAGGGTGGGAGGGAGGGAGACGCAAGAGGGAAGAGATATGGGAACATATGTATATGTATAACTGATTCACTTTGCTATAAAGCAGAAACTAACACACCATTGTAAAGCAATTATACCCCAATAAAGATGTTAAAAAAAAAAAAAAAGACTGGATGTGAGTTAATAGTTGTAGAAGCAGGGTAACGGGTACCTGGAGATTCATCACAGTTTTCTCTAGTTTTGTGTATATGTGAAATTATTCATAATAAAATCTTAAATGAGAGAAAAATAAACTTTTGGAATCCTCTTAATTATGTGCAGCATCAGAAATAAAATGAGACAACTTGTTCTGATGCAGTGTATTATAACGGAGGTCTACAGAGGTAACTCCAATTCTCTTAACATATTAATCCAAACTCCTTTGAAAGGCTAGGTGTCAGCCTACTGAGATTGCAACAGAGATGACTAACATCTCTATATTTGCTTTTTTCTTTATCAAAAATTATATAATAAAAAATGACAGCTTTACATTTATTGAATGCTTACTTTTGCCCAGTACTATATTTAGCATTTGGCCTACCTTGCCAAGAGTCAATGCTTGGTGTTCAGAAATTCTGATAGACCTGTGGTTATTTCCTGCTCTTTTGTCTCTTGAAGTTTAGAGAGAGAAAAGTAGCAGATTAAAAACAATAAATTTGATCAAAATTGTGACAGGAGGGTCCAAGCACAGCCCGACACCTCCCCTGTGTTCCCAAGAAGAACCTTGTGCTTTGTACAGGAAGTGCTGGTAAACTCACAAATCGCATAGTATGAAGAGAGTCAGAGCACGGGCAGTGGGTGTTGCCTCTGTATTAGGTATATGTAAACTATTCTTGAAACGGCTTAGTTATGCATGTCTCAGTGACCATCAGGCATGCTACCAACTTTCTGTGTTCAGACCCCACAAGAGTCCTTGTACTGTAGCACTAAGTGGGATTCATGGGGCCATATTGCCTGTCTGGGCTGCAGAATGGATCCATTAGCCATGGGGCACCACTGTGTTGCAAGGGACTGATTCTGTATACGTTCTCTCCTCTGGCTATGAGTAAATGCTGGGCTACTTCAGCCCACAGTACATGTTTTCTGTTCTCAGTGACCTTGACCTGGTAGGTAAGTTCCACCCAGGGTGTCTTCCCTGGGTGGGACTTACCTACCTTTTGATCCTGGCCTCACTCATGTTATAGTCTATATTGTGGCACAGCCCGACCACTTAGTGAAACAGTAATCTTACATTATATGTTTGGTATCGGTTAAGGATGCTTTGGGGAACTTTGAACTGCTATAGATTGGGACAAGTGAATAAGGTAAAGAAAATATTCTAAATCACTAGGGTAGGGGTCCTGGGATTGCTGCAACTCCCTAGGAGTCTTCTGGATTTGAAGGACTTTTCCAAAAAGAAATCAGGACCCTAGAAAAAAATTTATAGACAGATACAGGCCCTCAAGGTCTATCTCTGACTCACTCTATACATCTAGCTTAATCGCGGGAAACTGCACCTCCAATATAAGCCATGGTATCCTGGTATGATGTAGACATTGCATGTCAAGGAAACAATGAGCTATTAGCTGAGCTCAGGGCTTTCAGCACCTACAGTGGGATGTCCATAGAATGAAGGGACAGCTCTCATGACCACTGCTTCATGAGGCAGTTCAATTTTCACCTTTATCAAAAAGGATTCTGCTCTTTCCAAAGTTCTGAATCTCTTACAGTGACTTGGGACATAGACATCTTTGAAAATCTCTCTGCTGACACAGAACATGATTCATCAGTCTATATAAGGACACATTGTTATCTTCATGTGAGTATTCTGACTTACAGTTTGACAGCTAATATATTATGGAGCCATTTCAACATTATTACCTCTGCTCATACAGACCTGGGAACTTGTCCATGAAGTACTCAGGGGGATGAGGATATGCCTTTGTGTACCCGACAAGGTCCTTCTAAAGAATCATGCCTGAAAGCATAATGTGAATGGAAAAGTAAGACGGGAAAAGGACTAGACTTATGTGATAAGGGACACTAGAAACGAAACCTTCTCCCTATATGACTGTCTTTGTCATAGTTCACCAAATGAACGAACACTATCTAATAGCCTTGATCATCGATCATGTGATTTATGGACTTCAGATGAGAAAACAGGGAGGGAAGTAAATGGAATTCAGACCTGCTCAAATTCCTCAATAAATATACAATCTTCTGCATTTATTTAACCTGGCAACCTGACGCACTGACGTTTTATTTTGTTTTTCTTTTCTTTAGTGGTAGAAGAGGATTTTTCTTTAAATTCACAGTAATGGGGAATGATATCCTTATAACCTGAGCTTGTGAATTTAAGAGTTAATGATCTTTATTCTTTGAAAGGGAGATTATTTTGTTTCTGCTTGTATAATCATCCCATCTCCTGCATTCTTGACTAAGGCCCAACTGAAAAATTTAGTGTTCGTTCTTATTTTCTGGTGTACTCTTTGGGTTAGCAGATGCTGTCCAGGAGAAATGAGAGGGCATTCGTAGCAATGTGAAACCGTTTTCTTTGCACACTGCCAAACAGGCATTATTGCATAAAAGATTCAAGAGGGATGGATGATGGAAAGCATTTACTTTGCTTTTTAAGATCTGCTATTTTCATCATAGTAGCATATGAATTGCAGTTTGGAATATGGGGACCTTCTGGTATAAGCATACTATGTATTTTCTTTGGAGTTTACTTTCAGCTATTTGAATTTAATGCACCAAACTCTGTTTCTTTGATTCTTTGCTCAAACAACACCTCAGTGAGGCTACCTGGTAAACCTGACCCCTTACCCTGCTCTCATTTTTTTTTCCATAGCCTTTGTTGCCTTTTAAAAGATATATAGTGGGGCTTCCCTGGTGGCACAGTGGTTGAGAGTCTGCCTACCGATGCAGGGGACACGGGTTCGTGCCCCGGTCCGGGAAGATCCCACATGCCACGGAGCGGCTAGGCCCGTGAGCCATGACTGCTGAGCCTGCGCGTCTGGAGCCTGTGCTCCGCAACGGGAGAGGCCACAACAGTGAGAGGCCCGTGTACCGCAAAAAAAAAAAAAAAAAAAAAAAAAAAGATATATAGTTTACACTGATCTTAGTTTTATTGTTTGTCATTTATTTTCTGCTTCTCTGCCAGAATGTAAATGTCAGGTAGGCAAGGATATTTGTCTGTTTTGCTCTCTGTTATACCTTAACTCCACAAGAAAAAAAAAAATTCAGGCACGCAGTTGGTATTCAAAAATAAGTTTTCAATTATTGAAAACATCTATGATACAAACAGCACAAAGATGATTTTCTATTGTTCCAGACTTGGATGGTTTTACGTAAGTATATAAAAACCACCAAATTTCGAAGTCTAGTTAATCTAACACCTTTAGATTTCCTTAGTCCTTCTGAATCATGCTAGTTTATTCAGAGCACATGAAATTAATACGGCTTACATACCAGATAAATTCTTCTTCTGGGACTTCTCAACTTGTCCTTTCTTTGATGAAGTTAATTATTTTAAATTCTTTTTCAAGTCCATTTAAAAAAAATCTCTAAAAAATAATCATATATGATCTTTTTCCCTATTTTTGTATCCTGTTACATCTGAGAAACTTAAAATATATTCATGTATGTATTTGTCTGTGTGTGTGTGTGTGTGTGTGTGTGTGTGTGTGTGTGCATTTTACAATGTAACCTCTAAGAATTCCTTATTGGAAGAAATACTAAATACTGGATGTTTTATATTAAGTATACAGACACTGTATCACTCTATTTTCCTGGTAATATTGGACTGTCTTTCTCAGCCACTTTGGAGACTGATTCAGGAAACAGCAGTGGTAGCTTTGAATTACTCTATAATCTCATCCTGTTTTGATCCAAATTCCCTAAGTTTTCAATATCAGTCTCTACTGGCTTCTTTCTCCCAACAATAATTTAGACTCTATCCTCAAAAATGTCTCAGTAATGTTTTGGATATCCACAGTGTCCTGGGACAATGTACTTAAGAACAAATCTAACCTTGTTCTCGGACTCTGCCCCACTAGTTAAGATGCCTTGTCACTGCTTCCTTGGGGAAGATTGTTACCATTGCCTGCTACGCATCCCATAGTATGTGGGGAGGAAGAGAGTGTATCGCTCTTTTTAAATACAAGGTGGTATTTTACTATCTGGGCCCCAGACTACTTGGGCTTATAGTCTCCAGACACTTTAATGAACACAGCTGGTTTAAAAAACAACCCATCATGTTAGCATGGGACTGTGGAGTAGCTGTAAGTCTCACTGAGTCACCTCCATCTTTCTCATCTACCTTTTGTACTCTTTTCATGTACCCAACGTTGCTAAATTTTGTATTTTATTCTTCAGGAAAGAGCAAAAGTCCCATATATATCTTCTGGGTCACCATTTTGTAGCAGTTGCAAAAACAGCCATCTAACTTGAGCTTAATTAGGACACTAGAAACTCTACCATGGGCACTCCTGCTTATGAAGAAGTTAAGTCTGGATGCAGAGGACAATTTACACAGGATGAAGGGCTGTCTTAGTTCAGGCTATTATAACAGAATACCACAGACTGGCTGGCTTAAACAACAAACATTTATTTCTCACAGTTCTGGAAGCTAGAAAGTCTAAGACCACGGTGGCTGCAGCCAATGTCTGGTGAGAGCACTCTTCCTAGCTTGCATACGGCCATCCTCTCACTGTATATTCATATAGTAGAGAAGACAGAGGTGATGCAAGCTCTCTCATGACTCTCCTCATAAGGGCACTAATCCCATTCTTGAGGACTCCACCCTCATGACCTAATTACCTCCCAAAGGCCGCATTTCCTAATACCATCATACTGTGGATTAATATTTCAACATATTAATTTTGGAGGGACACAAACATCAAGTCCATGGCAAAGGGTGCCAACCTACCAGTCCAAGAGAGGAAAAGCCAAAATGCTATTTTCGAAGCCATCTTTTCTTCCTTCAATTCTTTATTTTTCAAGAGAAATTTACAGTTGTGAATATGCCAAGCAATGATAACTTTTAGCAAAAATTACTGAGTTAGTCATGGGTATGCAACTATATGAATGCAAGACAACACTAACATGAACTCAAAGTAACAAAAACCTAAGACAAAATTATGGCATTTATTTATTGAATACACACACACTGAGTGCTTAATATGTCATCAGGTAGCAGATGATTAATAAAACTATCTATCCTTGTCCTCACAGATCTCTTTATAGGGGACACTATGTGTCTGTCAAATATTTATTACCAGCTGGCCACTGCATTTGTTGCTCGCACAGTTAATACACACAACAATAGTCCTGAACACCAAGAAATACTTATTTGGTTACCTGTGACTTGACAGACATTGTGCTAGACCTTTAGTGGTACCAAGAATGAATTAGCCATGGTCATTGCTCATGCAGATGGTGTAACATAAAATAAGAGAACAAGTAGTTACTAATAAGGCTGAATGGATATCAGGTTTCTTAACTGAACCCAAGAGTAGTGGTTAGGACTTTTAAAACAAAATAAAAATTAATGGAAGGCAAAGAAGTATGATTCAGAAACTTAAGAACTTTCTCAATCTTTTTTTTTTTTTCTGAGCTGTTTTGAAGGAATATCAGAAGCTACAGAGTAAGGCAGAAAATGTCAGGTTGATATGTGACAGGCTGAAAAAGCCCTCAATGTTTCTTCACAATCAGTCATTGAAAAGACAAAATAGCCTGAGGCCATCTTTTAAAGCAGCAATAATTTAACTGAAATTGATCACTTAAGGAAGACAAAGTATTACTAAGCTCAAATGTGTCTATCCACACTTGCTGAACTATCTCCAAACAAAATCCACAAAGGCAAAGGATCAAACTGCAATTGATATATACACAATCCACAGTCACATAAATCTTCAGTCAATCCAGAGACAAAGAACAGACGATTTCACAGTTCTCTAAATTATTTAAGTATCAACCTGGAAAGGAAGTAAAGGACTGACAAAGTTTTTTATGTGTAAAACAATTATTTAAGAAAGAAATTTTTAAAAGGGGCTGTGAAATTAATATTAGCTATTAAGAACACTCAGCTAAAATGTCATTGTAAGTTGATTAATAAAAGTGGTATGAAAAGGGCATGAAACTACGTCTATGAAGGTGGCATTACTCTCATTATGATTGCTATTGTTTATTTGTCAGAAACACAACTAATTAAAAAAATGCCTTGAAAATGTGTTAGCTGAGGCAACTTTAAGACTTAACAAAGTACAGAATTATGCAATATAAGGTTTTTTGTGTGTGTGTGTGTGTGGTACGCGGGCCTCTCACTGTTGTGGCCTCTCCCATTACGGAGCACAGGCTCCGGACGTGCAGGCTCAGCGGCCATGGCTCACGGGCCCAGCTGCTCCGCGGCATGTGGGATCTTCCCAGACCGGGGCACGAACCCGTGTCCCCTGCATCGGCAGGCGGACTCTCAACCACTGCGCCACCAGGGAAGCCCTGCAATGTAAGTTTTAAAAATAAAAACCATTCAACATAAATTATCTTTCAAACCATAAAGAACAGTCAATATTCGTAGGTGAATGAAGAAATTCTTCTCAAGGCACAAGTATGACTGATATTTCTTCAGAATTCTCAGGTATGTCACAAAAAGAAGCTCTGATGGGCAGGGTGAGCTTTAAGTCAAGAACTGAGATAAATATGCTCAAGAAAATTCTTACTGATGCTCCCAAATTAAATAATAGTTCTATGAAAAGTGTGTAGATTATTCAACGGACAAAAACTCAAACGTAAAAAGACAGTGCAAGATGCGTAAGTCAAAATCACCTGACCAAGATGGGGCTTCATGCTTTATATCATTTTTGTCTCTCTTTCAGAATTGGTATTTTGTGATTCTAAAGTAAAGTCAGGTTTCAGATTACATTGTCAAAATTTCAGAGCCACCTCCCCAGTGTGCTGGGAGGAACTAATTATAGAGCTGTGCACAGAGGAATCAGAGGTTCCACCTGGTCCTGTAAAAGGCCCACTTGTCCTTGGGTCTTGTCCCCACCACCTGAAGCAATGGGTAGGTGGAGGAATGGTCAAGGTTGGTGGAAAATATCTTGTGGGTTACATTTAGGAGGAACAACAACATGAGCAATACTCACAAACCTTAAGAAATAGGTTACAAGAGTAGATAGGTAAGTGGTAGTGTATACCCGCTCCGTTATCAAACCATGGAGGAAAATGAATCTCCCAACCAAAGGTCAAACAGCAAGTGTTTATTACTCCTATGAACAAACTTTGTGCTAACCACTTCGTATAAAGTATCTCACTTAATTTAAATCAATAGGCCTTGCCTCTTTGTACTTTTAAGTTTCACCATGGCGAATGTCTGATTCATGGCTGGATGTTATACCGTTCAATGCTCTCTAAAAGGACTAAAAGGGTCTTATGAGCCGTCTAGAAGGATGGATTAGACAACTCTCAACTATCTCTTTGGACAACCAATGCAATTTTCATATTGTACAAAAACAAGTTGTACTTTTTAATGAAAGGGAAAGTTTTTAGTTTAAAAACTAAAAATCAGTCAGAATCCTAGAACAGCCTCGGTGACATGGAAAGTCCTCAGAATCATGATGACATCTCCCTCATTAGCTGTCAGAACATCACCAAGTGTCATTTGAGAGTCTTTTCTCCTTTTAAAAAAGAATAATGTAGAAACAGCATCATTAAGAAGCGTTCAATAAATTACTTTTTCTAAAATTTTATATCATGAAAGACTCAGAATTTTTCATCTCACTAAAAGAAAAAAAGAATCAGTAATATTTTTAAAGCTGTCTTTGCTTTGCTGAGATCTGTAGAGGGAACGCCTGAAGTGGGTGAGGAGAAGGAAACAAAGAATAATGCTGTCTGGCTTCATCACCTGTCTAAAGAAGCACAGCAACAACTGGTCAAAGGGAATAAAAAACATTGCATGGAAGTTCCTAAGGTATTTCTCAAAAAAGTTGCCCGTGATATATGGACAACAGGAAATACGATATGAACCAAAAATGCAGCACAGTCAAAATTTGTATATACATCTGTATATACAACTTTTCTTAATAGAAGAGCATATGCATTTAGAGCTTCACAATGAGAGAAGGTTTATAAACCTGCATCTTGTTAATAAGAATGTATAAATAGCTATTAACTCCCCTGGATGTTTGGCTTTATTGATGGGAAGAGTGCCAAGTTCAGTTAATAACACAGGCATCAGTGTGTCAGCTGCCAGCCTGGGGTGGGTAATGACTGGCTACAGCAGTGAGGAAAGCCTTCCTAGAGAAAAATCAGAAATAAATCTTGGTTTGAAGATGATTGTTAAACATTTGGGAACTGAACACAGAGATCAGTTAAAACTGAAGATGTGCTTATAAGGTGACAAAGTTTGCTTGTGGAGTTCATTAAACCTTCCTCACTGTGCCACAAAATGCAGTTGGGCTGATGAAAGTGTACATTAACTTCTGCTCGAGTGCATCTTAAAAAACCCATTACCCTGTTAAGAAAAATGTGGTGAGATCATTTCTTCCTCTTTTAATAAACAGCTATGACGCATTCCATCAGATTGTTTGTATTTCTTGAATATGCATTCATTATTCACGCAAAAAAAGATCATTTTGAAAGTCTGTCACTCCTAAAGAAAGGCCATCGCCCTTTTATTGGAAAAAGAAAAATGTATATAATCCTTTGCATTTCCTTTTGTTGCTTGTTCAGGTTCCTTTTACTCATAATAATGACGTAACTTAATGATTTGGTTTTACTATACCCATTGTCTCCAAATACAATTTTTTAACTTCTGTTCTGATTTTAATGATCTAATAAAATAAGTCTAGAGTTATAGGTTATCTCAATTTATTTTCAGAAATAAAAACAGTTCAAACAGTAATTATTGTTTTATCATGAAACTTCAGGGTATTTGGCCTTTCCCTAGCCACCAAAATTTATTGAAGAGAAATCACTAGTGTTCTGCATGCGTCTTTCAATAAATTTCAAATTCTAAGTTGGCTTTTTCCCTGGGAAATTTAGGCATTTCTGTGTTCATTTTCAGAGCAAGAAAAAGCTAAAAAATATTTGTGAAAGGAATAATAATTTCAAGAGAAGTAGAATCTAGTGTAGAAACTAACTACATCTCATAAAGTATACCGATTGGTTTTTAAGGTTAATTTTGACAACCACTGTTTTTAACTAGAGCATGTAGTCCATTACAGGAATCTAAAAGTGATTTTTAAAATACATAACATAGTATTTTACAGTTCCTACTTATGAATCTGTCTTATTTCGTTTGTCCCCTTTCCCTATTCTTGCCTTCTTCTGAAATTGTTTCCCTCATCCTCTCTCCTCTGTTGGTTTGGAAGTAATATACCTGTTTTTTATTACTTTAGTGAATACTCTGGGAATTACAATGTGCATACTTAAGCTACTGAAATCTACACTCATCAATATTTTTATCTTTCTTCTTCTTCCTCCAAAATACAAAGATATTAGAAAATTTAACTCCATGTGGCAGTCATAGAAATATGCTTCTCAGATCTTCTGCTGGGGGGGAGAATAGCTGACACTCAGCCTCTCTGGATCCTCCACCATGAGGATGGTGCGGCCATGCTTCCCCTAAGCTGCTGTCATGCTTTCCCCAGAATGACCACAGTGAGGACTAGAGTGTCAGACATTCCTGCCCAATGCAAGTTTCCTCTGAGTGACAACTTTTACTGGAGAACTCTCCATTGGTCTGGATGAAATATCATCCAATCTAGGCTGCAGCCTGATCCTCTTTTGACCCAATGTTCCCTCCTCCTCTCTTTACACATGTGGGGGACCTGCCTTGTGGTCCCTTTCTCAGGTCTCCTCCCTTTACCCTTCAGGTAGTCTAGTCAATCCCTTGCACATCTAATCCTCTGACATATGCCTCTTGAGGTCCTAACTTAAAACAATTCATTTATTCACTTCCTAACTTATAGGACGTTGTCTGATAGCTTTTTGCTCTCTCATTTTAATCCTTTGAGACGTAATTATTCTTCTTGTATACAACAAAAGTTCAGCAAGACAAAACCAATATGTACTGTTTTCTTTGATTTTTATTCCTTCTTGCATCTAAACCCTTGCATCTGGAATAATTTTTCTTCTGAAGAAATTTTTGGGGATTCATTGGGCTTCTCCAATATTTGGAGTTATTCATCCTTCGAACACTATGATTATATTCTATATCTTTGGTTTGTATCACCTTGCCTCACCATGTGGCATTCTAGGTAGTTTTTTTTTTTTCTGGCGGTACGCGGGCCTCTCACCGTTGTGGCCTCTCCCGTTGCGGAGCACAGGCTCCGGACGCGCAGGCTCAGCGGCCATGGCTCACGGGCCCAGACGCTCCGTGGCATGTGGGATCCTCCCGGACCGGGGCACGAACCCGTGTCCCCTGCATCGGCAGGCGGACTCTCAACCACTGCGCCACCAGGGAAGCCCTAGGTAGTTTCCTTTGACCTACCTTTCCAACTCATGAATTTTCTTTTTAGGTATTTCAAAATGGCTAATATATTTAACCATTTTGTTTTCAATATTAGTTACAGTTATCATTTCTAGAGTTTCCATTTTTTAAAATCTGTAACATTTTCTTATAGATATATGTTCCTTGCTTGCTTTTAGTTTTTGAATGTAGTAAGAATATTTGCTTTATCTTTTTTTGATACTTCCAGTACTTGAAGTCTTTTGGGTCTATTTCTGTATCTGTTGTTTCTGCTGTTTCCCACAAAAAAAATGCTTTGCTTCCTTTTAAGTTCACAGCTTGAGGGTTTTTTTTTTTAAACAAGGAGATGGAAATTTGGGCTGTGTGTCCATAGGAGGAGTTTCTAGTGATTACAACTTCTTAGTGATGATGTCTCTCACACTGCATCTTGGCCAGCTCTGTTCAGTGTCAAATGTTTGAAGTTTTCCTTCATGCTCAGAACACCACCAAAACCTAAGTTCAGGTTCCTAAGTTCAAGTTTTGGCAGCGTGCCCTCAGCACAAAAGCAGTCACAAAACTCTGCTTGCCTATTTGTGTTCCCACTTTCATTCATATTTCCTTCCTCTGTGGTCATTTCTTCAATACTTTAAAAAATATTTTAAAAACATATATCATAAAACATTTATAATTGTTTTCAGCAGGGTACTTTGTCTAAATAAGCTAGCTCATTATGTGACTGGAAAGGGAATTTCTAATGCCTAGATTATAAAAGTAATATGGGAATGATTAATTTTAGAAGCATATATCATTGAAGTTTTTATAGGGTATGGTTTAGTATGGGCCACAGCAGGATTATCAAATAAAACAGATACGTTATTTTCAGTTGTCTCCTAAAGAAATCATAGCACTTAAGTTTGTGAACACCCAATTGATTATTTAGATATTGAAAATATAATAATTCCTATTCCCTTGCTTGCACCAGATAAATAGAGCTATAACTTAAATTGAGAGAGTAAAGTGTCCTTCATATTGTAGCAGATATCCTTATTTTTTAAACCAGCACAGTTGAATAACAAAAATAACCCAGACATTTCAAGAAAGAAATACTGACAAACTCAAAATGTAAGGTCTGAGTCTGCCACACAATAAGCTTAATTAGCACATCTTAAAGCAAAATTTAACATATTAATGTGGACCCTCTCATAACAATAATTGCTAGATAATGCATAAATTTACTATATCCAAATCTCACTGTGAAAGAATTAACCTAAGTCAATATGAGTTGAGCAAACAAATGTTCATCAGCTAAATTATGCCTATCAGACAGTAAATGAGGTAGCAATGAGTTTGCCTTAGGATATTCATAATTATTATTTGGCATGTGATTGGCTTTATCCAGAAAGTTAGTCTCAATAGAATAATCTCCTTATTAATTGTTTAGTAATCTTGAGAAGGAAGAAAATAGCAGAGGTCACCCTACAGAAAATGTAAGACAGACTATTTGTTTATTTAATCTAGTTGTAGGCCTATTTATTTTAACTTTACAATCCATTGTACATTGCCTTGGAGGGAACGAAGGAAATATGGTTCCATCCATATTTTCTAAGTTTTTCTTACCAGTCTTCTTTCTTTTCTTGTTCAAGTTTTTATCCTCATAAACATTTTGGTTCTGTTGAGATCCTGGTCTCTATCTGCACAGAATTCCTTGTTGTTTTATTTATCTAATCATTTATCTATTTAATATTGATTGAGCAAATATTATTTTTTTTCTTTTTCTAACCATATATTCATATAATCAACAAACACTTTCTACATATTTACTATATTCCAGGTACAACAATTAGCAGTGGAGACATTCAGGAACGTGCCATGGAAGACTGCCCTCAGAGAGCTTACATCTAACCTATATTATAATGATGAAGCCCGTTGTGACATTTATTCCAAGGCAGCCTTATCTCATACCAAAGTCTGCACCTACTATGTTTCTGAGAAAGTCAAGACCATCCCATAAGACTGCCCTCACCTTCTTTCCTAACCACATACATTTTTTTTTTTGCCTTTTGATTGTATTGTTTATTTTTATTTATTTACTTTTTAAAACATCTTTGTTAGAGTATAATTGCTTCACAATGGTGTGTGAGCAAATATTACTTATCCAGCAATGTCTAGGAGCCAGGGTCTTGTGACTTAAAAGACAGACCCAATCCCTGTTCTACAAGCTTGCTTTCTAATGTGAGAAAAGAGAAAATAAACATAGAAAGTAATAACTAAGTAAGAATTTCAAAGAATGAAAAAGTGCTACAAGGAAAATAAGAGAGCCTTGATTAAGAGGTAGGAAGATAGGGAGAGGATTTGTGGATTTAACTATAGGGATAATGGAAAATTTATCTAAAGAGATAACATTTGGGCTGAGACTGTAGTGATGCGGAGGAAACAGCCATGCAAGGATAAACTTAGATGTTAAATGGAAATCACTTGTGGCAGGAATGGGCGCATGGTACATACCATCTTACCTCCTTTTCTCTCTAACTAAATACCCTATGTCTTGCTGTCCTCATTGTTCAAAGGTGAAAATAACATCCAAGGAAAATAATTGGGAAAAGAAAATAACATCCAAGGGAAACTGGGGAAAAGAAAAATGGTTATACACGCAAGTGCCAACAGAAACGTTAAACTCTTTCAGGAGAGCACAGATAATGGAAAGCGATCTGGGAAAAGTTTAAAGGAGTGATACAAGCATTTTTGCTTTTAAAAGTCCTATGTAGAGAAGTAAAGGAACTAGAATGGTTAACTTTGTAACAAAATGCTGATGTGTGCTGTCAAGCAGTTATGATTACTATTAGACAGAGTACTGTGTTCTCTTTATCTCAAAGATACTTAACGTTTGCAGTGGTGCATGGGGAATGCGCATGCAGACAAATGTCCTGACTAGAATCTGCCTAGACTTTTACTAGCAAAAATACTTGTGTTTCTCTTTTAAACTTTGACTACGTTTTTTTCCAGCTAGAAACTTTTAGCTGTCTATTTTAACATGTATTTTGACTCATGAGTTAAGCACCAAAATCATGAGGTTCTCTATGACCTTTTTGAGGCCAGATGTAGCATCCCTCTGCAAGAGCACAGTTGTGAGTAGTGCTTTCAGATTCATTTTTAAAGGGTTTACCTAGCACTTAGGAATGGACTAAACAGAGCCAACTTCAAATGTAGGTAACAACCATTTCTATCTTGGTGACTTTTGGCAAATTACTTAACCTCTCTGGGCTTTCATTTTGTCATCTGAAAATGTGATACTTACCTTGAAAGGTTTTCTGAATGAGAGATAAAGGAACACCTGCTTGTGGGAGTATGCTATATTAGATACAATGCAGATTAAATTTCTGGGAGAGAAAAGATCATGAGAGAGTCTGTCACATTTTAATCTACTCAAACTCTTTCATTAAAACAGACAGAGCAACTAGGATAGCGAAAATATCTGTGTACAACATGTTAAACAATGTTAGATGAAAAATGTCCCTCCAATACCAGAGCACAAATTGGTGGTGGATGGGGGCAGGAAATTACCTGAGTGGCTTTAGCCTCCACCAGAGGAGGAAAAACAGGTAATTATTTTTGTCCTGTTTGTTTGTTTTGTAGTCTCAAGAGCTTGGGAAACCAAAACTGCTTTCCCAAATGAATAGGAGCCACTGTGAGTGCCATTCTTAGCAAGTGGATCAAAGAAAAAACTGAGTAACAGAGGAAAGTATAGAAGCTTCGAAAGAATACCGTTAATCAGAAAGCTTGGAAATGACATTATTAAACAATAAGAGAAACATAAAGAAGGTTGACAGCAGTCAGTAGAGTTGCAAAAACAAACCAACCAACCTTAGAAATATTCAAAGTTTTATTTTTTTCTAGTGGGAAATCTGGAGGCAAGGCTGGTATGGAACCTCCATTATACAATCAGAAATCTAGGCTTTTATATTCTTCTATTCCACTAGCCTTGGTGAGGGATTGTCATTCAACATCAAGGGCATTCAGTCACATTGTTACTGATGCTTCAGCCCCTATATCTTTATTTTAGGCAGGATAGAGCAGAAGCGACAACTAGGTCCATGCTAACCTAAACTTTCCCATTTTCCCTGAAGACCAAGCCAAATTTTGCTTGCTTCTCATTGACCAGAACGTGCTTATTTAATCACCTTATCTGAAAGGGTACTGGAGGTGTTTTGGGTTGTTGTTGTTGTTGTTGTTTTTTATTGAGCATATTGCTGTCCTCCCCGCAATGAATCAGAGTCCTATTAGTGAAAAAAAAAAGAACTAGCAAAAAGACAAGCAACTAGCAATGTATTCAATTCTCAGTAAATGTCAACTCCCTTCTCAGGTATGAATTATAGGTCAATGCATGGCACAGCAGCAGGTAGCAAATCTAGAAACCTATTTATTTTGTGGACTTGTGCTGGAAACCACAAGTATACCACAAATTTTCCAACCTGGCAAAATGTCACGTGAGCAGAGTGGGAAAACAAAGGTGCACTTGAATTTAGACTTAGATGTTGAACTGGGTGATCTCATCCTAAGCTTCCTTTTTATTCACAGACCCCATATTTGAGAATTTGCCTAAATGCTAACATTTATTCGTAACCCCCCAATTAATACCCATGGTGTTTTTATAGTCATTCGCAAACACACGCAGAGCAGTGAAAAATTTTAGTTGCCTGATTTGCGTGTTCTCACCTGATTTTGAACAAGGTGAAGCTCTACCTTCTCATTTCAGCACTCATACTATAAACAAGTGCCCTTTTCACAGTCTATTTATTTTTCCCCTCATTTTTTGGTGATTTTGCCCTTTAAGATGCCCCAAGTAGAGTGCTGAAGGGGTGTCTAGTGTTCCTAAGCTGGGATGTGCCTTAGGAGGAAATGTGTGTGTTAGATAAGTTTTGTTCAGTTATTACTTGTAGTGCTCTTGGCCATTGAGTTCAATGTTAATGAATTAACAATATGTATTAAATTAAGTATCTTTAAACAGAAACACATGTAAAACAAGGTTATGGATTGCTCATTTGATGAAAATGTTGTTACCAGAGACTTGCAGGAACCTAATCCTGTATGTCCTGGTTCAGTATTTACTAATTCAGTGTTTGCGGCAACTTTATAGAACGTTAACTGCCAGGAATAATGAGTATCAACTATATATCCCTACCTCTTTACACTGTAACTTTGGAGGCTGAAGTCCAGAGGAATATTCTTGAGCCAGTCGGTAGGCTGGGCAGCAGCATGTTATACAGAAGACTATTCAATATCCTACATAAATGCAAGGAACTGTGGTGACACCAGATGCCCAAAACTCATCTCTTGCCCTTTAGAAGCGTATAGTTTACTGGGACATATACAGTATAATGCAAAGCAGACTGTGATAAATGTGATGCTTTGAATGTAATAAACTTCTGCCTATTTAACCAACTGACAAAAGTGGGGCTGCTGTATTTCCTCTCTTTCTCATTTAAAAAAAATGTTAAAGGTATTATTGGATACCTTTAACAAAAATTAGTTTTTCTACAAGATTCATATTGCTGACATTTATCCTTACAAGTAACAATAGGGCTCATTGTTTGGGAAATATAAATCGACTGATACATTTTGGTTCTTAAAATGCTTCTGTAGGTGTACTTCCACAAAAGTATGGCCTTTTCTTTCATTAAAGCTAAATTTTGGCTCTGGTATTGTCTTTGATTTGTTCAAAATCTTCTCTCTATTATATTTTACAGCATTTCTAACTCCTAAACATTTTCCTTTTTTCGATAGTTTAATTCTTATTTATGACTTCTATTTGTCCCTACTTCCTTCTTATCCTTCCTCAGTATATTTTCTACAACACCAGAAGCTTGTATCACCTTATGATATGAATCTAGTTATTCCAGTTACCCTCCAACCATTTCAGATACTTTCCCTTGGCAACTTAATCTTCTACATAACCAGCAAAATGTCAAAAGACATCCCTGACTATGTGTCATAATGAAGTAAGTACCTTAAATAGGACTCTGCAAATAATGCTCAGAATGAATCTCAATTTATTTGCTGAATATCTTATAACGGAGTAAGTTTTTAGCTGAACAACTGCATTAAAATGTTTTTCCACATTTCTTTAGTGATATTTTGAATTGAAATGAATCATTCTACTTTTTGTAAATTTCCCATTATAATTGAAAGGAAATCTCCAAGTAAGTGATGATCCATTATAGCTACGTTTCAAACATTAATTGGACTGTGATAAAAATTGCCTCCCAAAGTATAAGTTTTGTTTTCTGAGATATGTTCTTTTTCATGTCTTCTAAACACATGAATGCCTAGCTAGAGAAGGCATTTATCCACCAATAACAGTGTTTTCTATTTCACCTAGAGCATAGGTCACCACTAAATAGGAGTGACATCAGTGTAGAGAGGATATAAATTGTGACCAAATTAAATATCTTATTTTGCCTTAACTGTTAGAGACATGAACCATACGGCCTCCATTTGAATGTCTAGATTGATAAAACAGAAGACTTCAGATTCCTCAGACTGTGTCCTATTGACACATAGACATATGAAAGAGTTCTCAGAGCTTACAGCAGAAACACAAAGACAAAGGTTTCTAACACTGAGTTAAAATCCTTAACTAACAAGCACTGGTATTGAAGGATGAATCCAAAATGAACATCCTTCCAACTGAATCCTAACAACTGGATCTCTGTTTTTCAAAGAGTACAATAATGCCTCAGTTGTTAAGCATTATCTGAACCACATATTTCTTCCAAAGTGTCCAAGTTTAGTGACACTGTTGCCTCTACTATGGGTTAGTTCACACAAGTAAATTCTCTAAATTATGCATTTAGACATTTTTGCTACGAAGGATAAAAATATACTATACTTTTCACTATTTTTTAAGCAGAACATGGGGAATACCCTTGGGTCTTTGTGAAATGTGATGATTGTGTGACGCTGAAAGGCAAAGATACCCCTAGCTCTTAACACACTAATGTGTTTCATCTATCTACTCCTCCTTTGCGGAGTTGAGACTGGGAAGCTTAGACTGTGCAGAGGAATGGAAGGCCATTACATAGAACTCACAGAAAGTTTGTCTTGATATTAAGCACTCTGAATGTCTATCAATTAGCCCAACTATTTGAAAAGCACTTTTCTAGGCATTCACACAAGAAAAGTAGGGGGCAAAGAGGGTAAGTTACAAATAAGAAAAGGACATGATCCCTGTTCTTAGAAAAACTAAATATATAGTAGGAGAATCAAATATGTACAAAATCATAAAAATAGGTAGGAAAAAAAGGGAAATGTCAAAATAAGGTTTAAATATAGAATTGTGGGAAGAGACATAGGTTTTCAATCCCATCCTAGTGGCACGTTGGGGAGAAGGGTAGGCAAGGATGGAAGAGACATCAGCTAGGCAGTAAGTCAGGCCTGTTTCCAACATCTCTGCTTTGTCTTCAGTTTCCAAGTTTCTAGCCACTGCTGCTTCTTCTTATTGCCTCCTCTTCTGTTTTCCTGTGCTTTTTCTCTTTTCTTTTATTTTCCACTTGGCTAATTAGTCTCCTTTGACTAGTTTCCTTTTTCCTGTAGACCTGCCTACACAGTGAGAATCTTAATTTTTCAGAGCCCTTGAAGGCCGAGAGAAGAGCTTCTTTCTTTCCATCATACAGCATCAGGTATACCCTTAAGCATACTGAGTTAACGTTTCATACCCAGAGTTTTATTTGTTTTCCCATTTTCCCATCTAATGAAAAATGTCTAGTTTTAGCATTCTTTGCATGTTTGACTTTGCCAAGGGCAGCCTAGTGGATAATTGTATTACTGTTGACTTTCTATTTTAAAAGAAGGCAAGAAAGAGAAGAAAGGAAGATGTATTTAGAACTTAAGAGTAAAGTTAGTTGTGCTTTAAACTTGAGGGAAAAGTTATTTTCACAGTTAGAGCTTGGCATTTTTTTTTTACTTAAAATTTTTACCTTTTATGAAGATTAAAATTACATATACCTTTTTCAAAAACTTTAATAATAAGGTAATAAAGAAAAAGCTTCACTCCTGATGTCATTATTAAAATTCAAGCATATTTTATTTCGGTCTTATTTTGTGTGATTATCTGTGGTTAGCTCTGTATTGCATTTTTATATAAATGGAATTGAACTACCAACATTTTATATTTTGCTCCTTTTAAACAGCATTTTAGGTACATACAATAAATTTACAATAAACTACATGTTAAAGGTGTACCATTTGAAATATTTTGGCAGATAGATACATTGGCAAACCATCGTCACAATCAAGATAATGAACATATGTATCACCTCCCCCACCAGTTCCTCACGCACCTTTGTTATCCTGCTTAAATCTCCTACCCTCCCCCTCACAAATGATCTGCTCTCTGTCACTATAGTTTATCTTACATTTCCTAGAATTTGATATAAATAGAATTATGCACCATGTGTTCTTTCTTTGCGGGGTGGAGGGTATTGTTCTGGCTCTGTTGCTCAGACAGTCTAGCCAGTATGTGGTCTTACCTTATTGTGGTTTTCATTTGAATTTTCCTAATGGCTAAAGATATTGAGCATGTGCTTTTATTGTCACTGATATATCTTCTTGGGTGAGGTGTCTATGCAAATTGTCCATTTTGTAGTTGGGTTGTTTTCTTACTAGTGAGTTTTGAAAGTTCCTTTTCTATTTTGGATACAAGTCCTTTTCCAAATATGTGATTTGCAAATATCTTCTTCAAGTGTGAAGTTTATCTTTTCATTCTCTGAACAGTCTTAAAAAGAGCAGAAGTTCTTAATTTTCATGAAGTCTAATTTAGTGGTTTATTTTTAATTTATAGATTGTGCTTTTGCTGTCGTGGCTAAGAAATATTTGCCTAAGCCAAGGTCAAAAATTCTCTCCTATGTTTTCTTCTAAAAGTTTTATAAGATTAGATTTTCAGTACATGATCCATTTTATACTAATTTCAGTATATAGTACAAGGTATTTATTTTATTTATTCTTATTTTTTGCATATGAATATACAGTTGTTATTTCCATTTGTTGAAAGACTGTCCTTTCCTCCACTGAATTTCCTTTGTACCCTTGCTCAAAATCAGTTGTCCATAAATATGTGACTCTAAGTCTCCATTTTCTATTCTATTCAATTGATCTGTTTCTTTGGTTTGATACCATTACCACTTTATATATATATATATACTTAGGGAGATTATTGGTATGGTTAGATTTAAATCTACAATATCACTATTTGTCCTTTTTTTTTTAAAAAAAGGCTTTTTGTTCATATTTTGTTTTCCCTCCTTTTTTGCCTTCTTTTGGATGAACTGAGCATATTTTATGATTTCATTTTATTCCCTTTCTTGGTTTATGAGCTATAAATCCTTTGGATGGTTTTTAGTGGTTACTTACTTATTATTTACAGCATACATATTTATTTTATTACTGTCTATTTTCCAGTTCTTTATACCATTTCTATATAGTATAAGAACCTGACAAAAGTATACTACTATTTCTTGACTCCAAGCCTGTATGATGTTATTAGACATTTTATTCTGATGTGCCATAAACCTTATAATACATGATTATTTTTGCTGTAAACAATTAAAATTCTTAAAGATTTAAATAATAAGAAAAAATTTAATAACGGCCATAGTAGCTTCCATTTTGCTTCTCTTCACTCCTTCATGTAGACCCATATTTCCATCTGGTTAATTTTTCTTTTCTGTGTGAATGACTTCCTTTAGCATTTCTTGTAGCACATTTCCTCTGGTGATGAATTTTTTCAGCATCTGTGTGTTTCATTAAGTATTTTGCCTTTGTTTCTGAAAGATCTTTATGCTAGGTGTGGAATTTCAGGCTTCCAGGGATTTTTGTAGACAATAAAGATGTTACATCTCTGTTTCCAAATAGAAATTTGCTGTTACCACATTTTCCCCACTGTACCCACTGTTTATTTTCTGTCAGTGTTTTTAAGTTTTTTTTTTCTCTTTATCACTGGTCTTAAGCAATTTGATAATGATGTACCTTGGTACAGTTTCTTCGTATTTCTTGTGCTTGAGGTTCATAGAGATTCTTGGATCTATGCATTTACAGCTTTAATTGAATTTGGAAGCTATCCAGTCTTTATTTCTTTGAATAAATTTTCTCCCCTATTCTTTCTCTTCTCCTTTCAGGACTCCAGGTGCGTGTATATTTAACTTCTTGAATTTATTCCACGTTTTATTGATTTTCTGTTTATATTTTTTTCAGTTTTTTTTCTCACTGTGTTTCATTTTAGATCATTTCTATTGCTATGTCTTTAAGCTCATTAATAATGTTTTTCTGCTATATCTAATCTCTCATTCATCCTAGCCAGTGTACTTTTCACATTAGACATTATAGTTTTCATCTCCACAAGTTTAATTTGGGTCATATATATATCTTTCATGTTTCTACAAAACAGGTTCAAACTTTGTTCCAGCTTCTTGAACATACAGTCATAAACTGTTTTAATGTCTTTATTTATTAATTTTCCCGTGTGTCATTTCAGGGTCAGTTTCAATTGACTGATTTTTCTTCTCACTATGAGTTTTATTTTTTGCGTATTTGAATGCCCAGTAATTTCTGATTAAATATCAGACTTTGTGATTTATTCTTGTTGAGTGCTGATTTTTTTTTTAATATTCCTAGCAAAGCTATTTATGAGCTTTGTTCTGGGACATCATCCAGTTAGTTAGACACAGCTTGATCCTTTCAGGTCTCCTCTTTAAGCTTTGTTATGTAGGCTAGTATTTAATTTAGTCAAAAGTTAATTTTTTCCCACTACTAAGACAGGATACCTCTTTGTACTCTAACTGATGATCTGTGAATTCTAAATTTTTAAAATCTCACTGAGAACAGACTTAATCCTGGTCTTGTCCAGTCTGAATACTATTTTTTCAAACCCTTTCATGTGGTTCTTTTCTCCAGCTACTAGAATTTTCTTCACAAGTATGACCTAATCAGGACTCAACTAAATACTACTGAGAGGGACCATTTGTAAGTCTCAGAGTTGACTCTGTGTGCTGCTTTCTCCTCTGTGATACTCTACTGGATTTCCCTAAATTTTAAAATCTAGTCAATAGACAAGCATTAGCAAACAAAACAAAATAACAAACTTAAACATGCTACTAATAATTAATTTATTGATGAAAATAATAGTGGTCTATATGAAAACAGAAGCAACTTAATTCAGATTGGGAGAAATAGCAAGAGTTATCTCAGGAAGTGAACTTTAAGCTAATGAGTATTTTATAAGCTTTAAAATATGTTATAGTATTTTACCATTCCCATTCTCTGAACTCTTTGGTCTCATGCTGGTACTGCTCTGGATTAGATATACGTTTTATTTTTCAACTGTCTCTTGACCTTTCTTTCCAAATGAACTTTCTTTAGCTTATTTAATTTGTCTCTCTATTCCAACCTGCTTTTACAGGCAAATGTTTTAAAAGCATGTGTGCCTTTTCTAAAAGGAAATGAACTTTATCAGCAAATGTAGTACGTATGCCTTCCCTAAATTGAGGTGAACTCTATTAGCAAGTGTTTTTTTAAGAGCATTTGTCCTAATGTCTCTAAAATATTAGCAAACAGGAAAAGTCAGGTTAATTCATAAAACTGCATATTCACTGACTATTCCCACTCACATTTCTGTAGGTGTGTCGGGGCCTGGGTAGAACTTGAACTGGAATTTAGAAATATCTGCACAATTTTGCATAATGTTTGTATAATTTTCTGTTGAAGAAAGCCACCAAGAACTGATTTACATAAAGATTTACATAAAGTAACTGGATACCAATCAAAGTGTCAATCCTGGTATTGGAGACGGGAAGATAAGAGATGGGGATGACAAAATGGTAGCTGCCTCTTTTCACAATAACTGTCAGTGTAGTAATGCTCATATCATCCTATTTCTGAGTCTAAGAAAAACTGGGTTACCAAGGTAATCAAAAATAATTCAGATATATTTATTGAACAATATTTAGTAACTACTCTATTCCCAGTACTGGGGCTTGCTAGGTATTAAATAATAGTGTTGAAAAAAGGGCCTGGATCTCCCAGAATCTTAAAATCTATTCAAGAGACAAGCATGAGAAAAACAACAAGCAAACAAACAAACTTAAATATGCTATTAATTATTAATGAAATTAATAATGGTCTATATGAACACAGAAGCAACTTAATTTAATTCAGATTGGGAGATATGGTAAGAGTTATCTCAAGAAGTGAACTGTAGGCTAATACCTGAGGAATGAGTGGACATTTGCTACTCAGGAGCAAGTGGAAGGAAGGGTATTTCAGGTAGAGGAAATGAGGGATGAAGACACTGATGCAAGAAAGAGCTTGACACATTTAAAAAATTAAAAGACAACATGACTGGAATATAATAATCAAGAGTAATGAGATTAGGTTGGAGAGCAGGATAGGGGTATGATCCTGTAGGACATTGCTAAGGCATGTTTATAATTTGGGATCTTATTCTAAATACAATGGGTGGTAATTTTAAAAGTATATAAAATAAGTGTGGGACATGGATAATTGAATGATTATTAGAGAATGGATGATAAAAAAACGAAAGAGGAAGCAGATAAGTCAAGATGAGAGAGTAGCAGCAGTTGCTGTGGGGCAAAGTATATGGATTCCAAATATATTTTTGAGTAAGCAGTGGAACCAGAGGAAAAAAGAGGAACCATTTTTTGAATTGATGTGTCAAGTGAAGAGAAGCAAAGGGAGATCTCAAAGAGCTTCCTCTTTTCTGGCCCAAGTAATGGGGTAGTTTGATACCAATTACTTATAATAAGAAGACCAGAATAAGGTTGCTTAACTCAAAGATGGAGAGTTTAGTTTTAGATATGTTAAGGAATTTGTGTTGCCTGTTTGATATCTGTGAGATGTCAATGAGAAGCTGACTATAAAAGTCTAGCTCACAAGAGTGGCCTGAGCTGGCAGCACAAATTTGAGAGTCACCACCATATAAATGTCACCGAACACCAAGGAAACAGATACTCTGACCCAGTGAGAAAATCTAGGATAAAAACTGAAAACAGTTCAAGGTCAACCTCAGTAGCACTCCCAACTCCAAGCAATTGCTTAGAGAAGGAAGCAACAGTTAACAGAACTGGGTAGGAGAACTCAGAGGTCAGAAGACAACAGTGGACAAGAAAATATGGTGTCTGAAAGATAAAAAAAGAGAGATCCAGTATGCTAAAGGCTAAGAGGTCCATTGCATTTTGGCTATGGAGAGGCTTCTGTGGCTTTAGCAAGAGCTGTTTCTTTGGAAAAGTGAGGGGAGAATCCCAAATGGTGTGAGTAAAAGGGGGAAATAGGTAAGAAGGTAGAAATACTACAGCAGATGATTCTTATGGGATTCTGGGTTATACAAAGAAATGGAAAAACAGAGTAGGTCTAAAAAGGGATGTGAAATCAAAGAAAGCTTTGGTATTTGTCTTTTTTTAAAAGATATGAATTATCAGAGCTGGTTTTCAAGTTGTTGGAGAAGGTCCTGTAGGTGAAATAGACTGGATATGCAAGTGGAGAGGAAATACCCAAAGAATAGAAGTATCAGCATTTGACAGGAGTAGGGCTTTCCTTTTGTCATTAAAAAGAAAAGAAGACTGAAATGGTCCAGATAGATGGAAACTTGGTAAAGGAAGATAAGATTAGTATGGAAAAGAATGCAGACCAAATATTTTCTAATTCTTTTCAGTAAATGTGATATGATCTCACTAATTATAAAATATTTTAAATCAACTATACTTTATATAATTTACATTTATAAAAGTATATTATATTGTCTATAAAAATAAAATGTAAAAATACAGTTAATATATACAAATACAGTTAAATATACAACAAATTTAGCAATGGAAGTTTCCCCTTTTACACTTTGTCTTATAAAGCAATTGGTAGGTCTTGTTGTATAATAGCACCCAAATGGCAATCTTGCCTTAAATTTTAAGGACAGAAATAAAAGCCCAACTTATGTGAATGTCTGAGAGTACATTTGATAAAACATCCTGCTAGAAACCGTCAAAAGTTGAAAGACTTATGGCTCTGATATAAAGCCAGCTTTACTCCATCTGTAGAAATCTGGTTAAAACATGCAATGAAATACAATAGCCCCAATAACGGATTGTTTTCCATTGTTTTCCTCCCCAGAATCTTACATTTGCAGAGGTTTCTGTTTGGTCTCTCTGTTTAGTAAAATACATTGGCAAGGAGCCAATGTATTTTTAAAATTACCTAATATTTATCATGACAAGCCAGAAAAAGGTAGCTTCTTTCTCCATTGTGTATTTTAGTGATTTATTTTATCCTTTTCCTTTCCATCTTCAGATTCTGACTGAAAAACTCTAAAATCCAGTTTTAGTTCCAAGAACCAAATGACTCATTAGGATTAGGTGCTGTAATAAAAGGATTCTTTCCTTCCTCCTTTCCTCCTTCCCTTCCTCCTTCCTTTCTTTCCTTCCTTCTTTTTTCTTCCTGCCCTCCTTCCTTCTTCCTTCTCTCCTTTTCTTTCTTTTTCCATTAATTTCTTTTTGACCTGCGTGCCAGCCTGCCTGAAGATTTGAAGATGAAAAGATGTTTATTCCAAAATATTGTACAGAAAACTCTCTTACCGCAATATTGGCTACCTAAAAAGCAAGCATGAATATCCTCCAAGGTCACTGTTAATTCTCTGACTCAACATCATTGTAAAATGATTAATATTCTGTGAAATAAGTTTGAAACCAGGAAAAAGAGAAAACTTGTCAGCAACTGTGTGTATAATGCAATTAGCCAAGGCAACCCTGTTACCTTCCAGTTGGATTTACTGTCTGGCATTTGTTCAGGATGCCCATCCACTAGCTTTATTTTGGAATTGCCCTTGGAAAGCTGCCCAGAGTAAAAATCCTAATTATAGATCCAGTGGCAGCAGTAATATCAGGAAATGGCAGGATAGTTGTCAGGACAAGAGACACAATAGGCCTGTACTATGTTTTGCAGAAATTTAAAAAATAAGTAACCTTCGAATTATAGAAAGGAAAACTAATTTTTTTCCAACTCATTTCATTAAACTTCAATCACTACCAACTTACATCAAAATGAATTTCAAAAAGTTATCTAATCTCTTTTCCTATTTTAAACATATTCATTAAACTATATGCTTCTGTGTAAATGGCAATTACAGTCTTGAATTATATTAGTGATATTCTCATGTCTTCAGAAATGGTAATCATGCAATTTCCTTTTCTTTCCTGCTCCAGAGATTCACAGTTCAGGTATTTTCCTACTTATATTTATCAAAACATTCCTTGTTACAACTTAAAATGACTCCTTGTGCTGACTTTAATGAGGTTTATCTCCCTTAAAAATTACGGCCCATTTTACAGATTCTCATCAGAACAAATTCAAAGCCAAGCCAAGTTAGAATAGTCAAAATATTTCTATAGAGATACAAAGGAAATGTTTTAAAATGCTTTTCTCAGCTTTTATAAGAAATTGAACTTTCACTAACTGTCAACATTGATAAGGAGGAAATTATTACAATCTTATATGTAGCTTATGATTTCTCTGAAGTGAAATAATCTCAGATTTTAATATTCTTCTTGTCAATTAACAACTTGGCATCAGGATTAAATACTGGGATAAATTATACTTTTAGGGAAGCTAAAGCTTCAGGAAGGAAAGGGTTCTTGAGCTAAGTTTCAAAGAATGAGAAAGGTTCAGAATGTAGAAACTCTGAATGCCATTCACAGCTGAGGGAACCATGATGATATAGGGTCATAGTGACTATCTCTTAAAAACCCATTATCGTGATTTGCTCCGGTTTCAGAATTACTACTATCTCCTTGGCCTCCTGTTTCGATTATATTTTGCATGTACTCAATGTCATCCTGCCTACTTTCTCACTTCTATATATCACGGTGCCTGAAATCAAGAAAATAATTTGGAAAGTTGTTGTAGTAAGTTTTAGGATTTTGCAGTTTGGCATTACCACATTGCTCTGTGAGGATATGCATGATGGAAAGCAAGTATGTGCCACCAAAAGCAACTCATGTCATAATTTCACTAAAAAAGAAAAAGACCAAAAGAGATACAGAACTTCTAAAAATTTTGTCGTGAACGCAAGAAGACTTGCCGTAAGCATTTTACCAAACATCTTCACATACCTTATCTCAAATGTCATCTTTCTGGTAAAATGGGAGTTTCATCAGTAGAGATAAATAGTACTAAATAAAATGTGTGTGCAAGGAAGAAAATAACTTTTATAGAAAAATAATTATATGTGTTTATATAATTATTTATGTGTATAGTGTTATGTATAGAATATAAGTGGCTACATACACACACACAAAAGACTATATACGGAGTGTATGCACAAATATAGATATTTAAAATGATAGCCTAAAAATCATTATCACTTCCCTTTTCAGAACACAAATAAATTAGTTCCTTTTTATAATTTAAACACAAAAACGGAATTTTCTTCCTCACTCTAAGCAGAAAGTATCTCACAACTTCCCAGGAGAGAGTCTTAGCAATGACAGGCCAAATCTAAGTCCAGAGCATATGATGATACGATTGTCAGCAAGCTGACTTTTGACCATTTATGTCATATCGTAAATAAAACGGCTGCTTGACTGGCTCTCTGAGATGAAAACCAGCTGTGTCATGGTTGGTTACTTATTGCATTTTAATTCTTACTTGCTACCCATAGAAAGGATTAAAACTGTTGTACGTTTGCTAACGAACTAAAAAATATGAAAAACATCTTATTCTCGGAAGCATTTTTGACAGTGTGTGTTGACATCAGAGGGGAAAAAAAAAGTCCCATATGACAATGTCCTTGGGCTATTGTCTTTTAAACTTCAATTAACAATGTGAACAAAGATACTCTGAGTTTAAATTACAGGATTACTTTCTTCATTTCCAACACGTCTTGATGTTTACAGCTTACAGACTCCTGATTCACATCTCAGCAAAAAACACTCAAATCGCTCAAACCATTTCACTGAGGAATTAAAATGGACTTTTGTGCGAAAGGAGCAACTAAATTGAAAATTTAAAAACTTGATATGTATATTAAAGGCAGGGATAGGTTCCACTATGAATGGTTTTGCATTGTAGAAACTGAGGAGCAGCCAAGATCTGTTTCTGTTTCGTTTATCAGGCCTATCACAGAGCAATTTGATAGTTCCAAACAATTATCCATTACACACATTTTTTTTGGCGGTACACGGGCCTCTCACTGTTGTGGCCTCTCCCGTTGCGGAGCACAGGCTCCGGACACGCAGGCTCAGCGGCCATGGCTCACGGGGCCCAGGCGCTCCGCGGCATGGGGGCTCTTCCCGGACCGGGGCATGAACCCGTGTCCCCTGCATTGGCAGGCGGACTCTCAACCACTGCGCCACCAGGGAAGCCCCATTACACACTTTTGAAAGATACTTTTTCTCTTTTATTTTTCAAATTGTGAGATGACTTGAAGAAAAGTTTTGTTAAGAAAACACCCTGAGTGTAAAGGGAAATGAATTAAAGTTCAAGAAATCTGAATATACCTCCTAGCCTCTCCTTGACTTTGCTCTGGATCATATGGAAAAGCCTTTAGATGATTTGCACTTAGATGATTCCTCAGTGAAAGGCCAGATATGCTCTGTCCTAGTTTAAGGAAATATTTTAGATCTTTAGGTCTGACTTAATTTATGTGGACTGAATAAGCCCTTTCCTGATTAGAAATATTATTATAGTTAATGTCTCAATGTTTTGCATTTATGTTTTTGTTATTCATATAGAAGTGTCTTTATATCTGTGTATTGCTATAGGGCTTCTTTATATTTGAAATGGCCCTAAAGTTTTCCTCCCATTTTTTATGTAATTTTGTGACATCAAACGGTGATACGTATATGTGGATGGCTACAGGCTATATTAGCAGAAACACAACTTGATGTTTTGTTCATTTTCGCTTTGCTTAATTGAATCATAGAAAATTAGGACCCCAAAAGAGTAATAATGATCTAGTTCACTTTCTTATATTACAAAAGAGAAAATACACTCAGGAGATTTGATTGGCTTATCCAAGGAGACACACAAAGGTGGTGAGCAGAGGACATATGGCTGAGGACAATTTCTAATGGGTTTTCCACCATCTTATAGCATCATTCTCCTGAAAGAGATCTCTGCTGATAGGAGTCTCTCTTGGTTCCAAAATGACCAGTAAAATTATTTTACTGAAGCTTTCAAATCCTGTGGAAGTTCTAATACACGAATATTTGGACACATCTTTCTATGAAGTTTAGCTTCAAGATAAGACTATGGACACTTGAAGTCAGCCCCAAAGCAGTTTAAACAATGGCTCTCATTATAATTCCCAGAATATTAACTCATAAAGCCACTGGTTCAGATAGGAATCTATAAATAACTACAATAATGTCACAACTTTGAGGAGTGAGACCTTCCCTTACATCCAGCCAGCTGTTGTCACAAAGAATCAAACCTAAACCTGCAGACATGTGAAGGGTGGACTTTGATGTAGGCCAAGTTTTAAATTGTCACTGACAAATTAGATGTTCAATTCAAGAAGATTTTAGTAAAATGGCCCAACACTGTGTATTAGCATTCAACAGGCACGACCAAGTTCTAACAAAATATAGGGAGTATCCAGAGAAATATCAGAAAATGAAATGTTATTCTGATGTTTTTCAAAAGTACTCTTTAACATATCACTGCCCCATCAGAGAGTTGAAAATAAAAATAATAATGAGCTTATGCTCTTTAATATTTGATTGTGTGTTATGATATTATCATGCTAGAGAACTCTACTAATTTATAAGTTTATGAAAAGTTATAGTCAAAGAAACAGTGGTGTTATACTATTCATTTCTTGTGAGGACATTTAGCCATTCAATTTCCATTTAATAGCTTACACTTTTCCAAATTATGACTAATGATACTTAGATCTATTTGTTAAATAAGCAAATCTCTCTGCTTCTGACTTGAGGTTGAAAATACTGTTCTTGCCTTTTTCTCTTGTTTCTTTTTCCTGGAAGAGTGATCAAATAATTCATACAAACTACTGTGATTTCCCTTATTAGTATTTATTTACAATTGAAAACATTAGAATTCAATAAATAATAATGAAAGATTTCTGCTTAATATTTAAGATGTGGGCATGTACTTGGAGTTCTATATATGGCATTCACATACATTTTAAAAATCTCTTTTAAATGGCTCATGTAAATTTAAACCTTAAGCTAATTTTGTGTCATTTAATATTTATTAATCGTTCCTAATTTAGACCCTGAATACTTCCAGAAATGATGGAAGACACCTCATAATGGAAAACATATATTAAAAATAACTATTAAAATATAAAAATAGACAAAGCGAGAGAGTGGCATGGACATACATACACTACCAAACGTAAAATAGCTAGCTAGTGGGAAGCAGCCACATAGCACAGGGAGATCAGCTCGGTGCTTTGTGACCACCTAGAGGGGTGGGATGGTGGGGTGGGAGGGAGGGAGACGCAAGAGGGAAGAGATATGGGAACATATGTATATGTATAGCTGATTCACTTTGTTATAAAGGAGAAACTAGCACACCATTGTAAAGCAATTATACCCCAATAAAGATGCTAAATATATATATATATATATATATATGTAATACAATGCCAGAGTGAAGAAGTTATACATTAAGCACAAAATCAGGGGAAAAAATGTGGCCAAAAAACTATTCCAATTGAATACTAAGTTTAATCTTGGCTTGTATTATAGGCAAAAGGTGAAAGAGTATATAAAGCAATTCCATACTGAGCATTCTGTCACCAGCTTCTTCAGAAATTCACACAACTGGACACTTTTCCAAACAATCATAAGTTTGAAGCAATTGCCAGGGCACATTATTTCAGATGAAATCCCAGGCTAGAAATATCCAGGGGCAGGTTCTCCTGCCTCAATAGGGGCTATGAGGCTGAAAAATATGGCTCTGGATTAAGCTTTCATCAGAAGGAAGTGGTATTATCCATAGCACAGTGACATGGCCTCACCCAAGTCCACATTAACAATATTAGAAAAAAAAAAAAAAAAAAAAAGAAGGTAGGATCAAAGCCAGGTAAACCAGTTATTGGCTTCAAGCATGTTTTATGTTGCCTTCCAGTTAAATGAGACTTAAAATTCAGGGGCTTCCCTGGTGGCACAGTGGTTGAAAGTCCGCCTGCCGATGCAGGGGACATGGGTTCGTGCCCCGGTCCAGGAGGATCCCACATGCCGCAGAGCGGCTGGGCCCATGAGCCATAGCCGCTGAGCCTGCGCGTCCGGAGCCTGTGCTCCGCAGCGGGAGAGGCCACAGCAGTGAGAGGCCCGCGTACCACAAAAAATAAAAAAATAAAAATAAATAATAAAATTCAAAGACTTGACTGATTTCCTTTTATGTCCATATTTGCATGAAACTCTGGTCTAGCTTCATTTGCATATACATGAATAGGCATAGATAAGCTAGAGAAAATACCTCTTTGGAAATAATATAAGTTTAAAACATCTCAAAAGCTATTGTTAGTGTGAAAAAAATAAAAAGCAAGCTTCCCTTTCTCACAGCATATGCAAAAATCAACTCAAAAATGGATTAAAGACTTAAACATAAGACATGAAATGGTAAAACTCCTAGAAGAAAACATAGGGACAAGCCCTTTGATTGATTTTAGGAATGGTTTTTTGGAATTGACACCGAAAGCACAAGCAACAAAAGCAAAAATAAATAAGTGGGACTACATCAAACTAAAAAATTTCTGCAAAGGAAGCAGTCAACAAAATGAAAAGGCAACCTGTGGAATGGTAGAAAATATTTGCAAGCCATATATTTTATATGAGCTAATATACAAAACATATAAAGAAAGTCATACAACTCAAGAGGGAAAAAATAATTCAATTAAAAATGGCAAAGAATCCAATAGACCTTTTTCCAAAGACACACAAATGGCCAACAGGTATATGAAAAGATCCTCAACATCACTCACATCAGGAAAATACAGATCAAAACCACAATGAGATATCACCTCACACTTGCTAGAATGGCTATTACCAAAAAGTCAAAGGTTAAAAAGTATTATAGAAGTTGTGGAAAAAAGGGAACTTTTGTGTAGTGCTGGTGGGAATATAAATGGTACAGCCACTATGGAAAACAGTCTGGAGGCTCCTCAAAAAATTACAAATAGAACTACAATATGATCCAGCAATCCCACTTTTGGGTATATATCCAAAGGAAACTAAATCAGTATCTTGAAGAGATAACCTGCATTCCCAAGTTTGTTGCAGCATTATTCACAGTAGCCAAAACAAGGAAACAACCTGTGTCCATCAACAGATAAGTGGATCAAGAAAATTCTGGATGTTTATATATAATGGAATATTATTCATCCATGAGAAAGAAGAAAATTCTGCCATTTGCCACAACTTGGGTGCAACTGGAAGACATTATGCTAAGTGAAATAAGCCAGGCACAGAATGACAAATATTGCATGATCTCACTTGTATGTGGAATCTAAAAAAAAAAAAAAAACCAAAAAAACAAAGCCCAAAAAACTGAAACACATAGTAACAGAGAGTAGAATGGTATTTACCAGAGGCTGGAGGGTAAGGGAAATGGAGAGTTACTGATCACTTTCGGTTATAAGATGAGTAAGTTCTGGAGACCTAATGAACAGCATGGTGACTATAGTCAATAACAACGTATTGTATACTTGAAATTTGCTAAGATCCCCTATGTTCTCAACTACAAAAAAAAAAAAGGAACTATGGGAGGTGATGGTTATCTTAATCAGTTTGATTGTGGTAATACTTTTACAATGTATACGTATATCAAAACACATATAGACCTAAATTATACAGTTTTTATTTGTTACAAAAATTAAGTAAATACAAAATAAAAAACAGGTTTAAGTTTCAAATGCCAGATCCGTACATTATTAGTAAGTATTGAGCAGTATATTTAAACTCCCAGGGTCGCTATTTTCTCATCTGTAAAACAAGGATAATATCTACCTCATAGGAATTTCTTAAGTATGGTAGGTAGTTGCTAAAAGGACACCTGGTAGTCACACCCTTGTATAATCTCTTCCCCTCGAGTGTCGGTAGACATAACAATTTATTTCTAACAAAATATAGCAAATGTAATGGGATATTACTTCTGATATTAAACTACAAAAGACTGTGAGTTCCATCTTGCTTGTTTCTCTCACTCTCTTACTTGTTCTGAGGGAAACCAGCTACCATGTTTGGGTTGTCCTATACAGAGGCCGTGTGGCAAGGAGGTGAGGGAAGCCTCTACCTAGCAAGCAGTAAAGAACTGAGGCTTTCAGTCCAATCACCCATGGGAAACATGGTCCAACTACGTGAGTGTGTGTGGAGACTTGAGACTGCAGCCCCATCTAACACTTTGCTTGCCTCCCTATGAAAGACCACAAGACACATGGCCCAGATAAGGGAGGCCCAGATTCATACCTACAGAAACTGTGGAAAAATAAATGTTGCTGTAAGCCATTACATTTAGGGTAAATCCCTACACAACAATAAATATATAACACAATATTGTTATCCACAGAGCTGTTGAAATACAGCTCTGAGTCTTAGGAGAACGCACTGAAATTAGAAAGCATATCAAGAAATAGAGTCTGCCTTAAACTGAGTAGAAAATAGACAGCAGAAACTAACACAACAATGTAAAGCAATTATACTCCAATAAAGATGTTAAAAAAAATTAACAACAACCAAAAACTGAGTAGAAAAGAGGGTAAGCCAAATCCTTAGAAATAACCAATCTTTAAGAAAAAGAAGACCCATCAGTGGAAGAGAAACCCATGGTGAAGGTCAAAAGGGGCAGTTATAACACTGAGATAACAGATGCCAAGTGAGGAGAGAATTTCAAGAAGGAAGTTAATACCAAAGTTTAATTAATATTGAGGCAGAAGGAAGAGGAGTAATATTTGCTAAAACTCATGAGACAGGCACTTAAAGGTGTTTTGCAAGTACTAACTTATTTTGGTGCTTATAATATTAAAGCATATTTTTTCCCATTTCACAGATACGAAAGATGCTCAGATGAGGGAGATACCTTGCCCAAAGTCACACAGTGTGTGAAAGTGTCAAGATTCAAATATAGATCTGTCTAATTCCAATCTCTGGCTTTCTCCACGAATACACAATGACTCACTGACTTGTATAGAATAGCTTATAAAGCTGTCACATATAACAAACCTACTTAGACTGATATAAAATCCCTCTGAGGTGGTTAGGAAGTTCCTCTCCAACCACTGGATGGTGCTCAGGCTTTACCATTTACCATTCCTGAAGGAACTATGTTCTCTCAGAACCCTGCTCATGTCAGAAGGGCTACTCTTCCCTCCTACCTTTGTGACTCCTTCCAGATACCATTTAAACATTACCTCCTCCAGCAAGGTCAATGTCCAATCTTAGGTGGAGCTGGTGACTCGAAGTTCAGATGCATACCTCCATAGTAGCACTTAATATGCTCTGTTTTAGTTGTTGCTTTATGTCTCTATCTCTTCCATCATAGGCTGTGTCTATACTTCCTGTCATGATGTCTATATGCCTGACTTATAATAGACAATAGATATTTGTCAGATGTAGATTGAATGAATCAATGAATGAAAAAAATCCTGAAGACTGAATAAGATGAGAAAGGTAGAGGAATGACAAGCAGAAACAAGAGCATATATGAAACTCTGAAAGCATAAAAGAGCATGGGGTATACAGAAGAGAAAACATTGCCATATAGAAATTTAAGCTCACTTCATCACACGTATACGAAATTCAGAACCATATGGTTACGGAATTCACTAGGAGGAGCAGAAAAAGAGGTAGGAAAGCTAAGGGTTGTAACAGACACTGCTGGTTGCTGTCTAGTAGCCAAACTAACAGAGAAGAACAAACCTGACTCCATATTAGATCTATTTCTTTAGCTCTAACCCTTGTGGTCTGTTGCCTGTGCTTAGTCATGCTGGCTCTGCATCTTTTGTAAAAGATGTTGCCTCTTGCCTGAAATATACAGGACAGCCCATTCTCAAGGCTCTGACCTTCAAAGGTATAACATTTTTTTTTTTTTTTTTTTTTTTGGGTTCGG
>NW_006771292.1:1267953-1268599 GCF_000442215.2 Lipotes vexillifer
TGCGGTTCGCGGGCCTTTCACTGCTGTGGCCTCTCCCGTTGTGGAGCACAGGCTCCGGACGCGCAGGCTCAGCGGCCATGGCTCACGGGCCCAGCCGCTCCGCAGCATGTGGGATCTTTCCAGACCGGGGCACGAACCCGTGTCCCCTGCATTGGCAGGTGGACTCTCAACCACTGCGCCACCAGGGAAGCCCAAAGGTATAACATTTTTCCATTTATATGGAGATAAAAATTTGCAGAACAGAAAATAACAATTGTCTTGTTGGAAGTTTATAGGAACATTGTGAACAGACCTACATGGACAACTAACTGTAGGAACAAAGGATTCCGACACCAAGAAGTTTGCACAACGAGCCACACCCTCTCCTCTTTTAGTATAAAAGCAGCCTGAATTCCAACTCAGGTAAGATGGTTCTTTGGGACACCGTCTTATCAGTATGCTGCCTTTCCAAATAAAGGCACTATACCTTGTCCCAATACCTCCTCTCTGGATTTATTGGCTTGTCATGTAGCAAGCCAGCATGAGCTTGGACTCCGTAACAATATCTCTTCTCCACCTTCCTAACAGAACTCTGAGTTCAGAAGTTCACCTGCATGTAATCATGTGCTTCAGGGACTGCTTATTCCCAGGCTTGGGAAGGAAGAGC
>NW_006771292.1:1268860-1325972 GCF_000442215.2 Lipotes vexillifer
AGAGCGGGAGTTCCTGTTGTCTAAGGCAATCCTGACGGGTACATACCTCTTGCCCAGGTTGGTGTAGATACGCGTATGTGATGCAACATATCCAACCATGTGCTTATGCCCGGTAGAAACTTCCTTTGTATTGATTAGTCACTACCTAATAATTGGGGAGATCTCAAGCCACTATTATTACCACATAGTAATAATTGTCATTTACTGCGCATGTGCTGTGCTAAGCACACTAACAAGCGTTTTAGACACCTCATGTATAAACAAGTCCTAGGAGCAATCTCTTTGCTGGGGGTAGGGTTCAGGACTGACTTAATTTCTAGACAATGTATTTCAATTTGCATTAGCTAATCCATTTTGTTCAAAAGAACAAATCACTCTTTGACGCCAGTGGGAAGAAAAAGATAAGGCCTATTTATTACACGTCAACGTCACAAGAGAGAAGATTCCTTAGACCAGATATTCTTCCCTGGGTAGATGCAGTATTGATTTTCACGAACCTACCTTGGAGAAAGTCCAGCTGCTGCAGGATGGTCATTTGAGTCACGCAGGGAATGCTCAAGGAGGCTGGGCTCTGGCTCTCGAGTCTGCTAGGAGGCCGCCTTCTTCTGACTGGCCGGGCAGAACGGAGCCCCGCCCAGCCGAGCTGCGGGGCCCACGCAGCGCTGGCCAGCAGCGCGGCTGCGTGATGCGTCCCTGCCTTGTCCGCTGCAGTCCCCGCCCGCAGCAGGCTGTGAGTTGAAACGCCAGGCGACCCCCCTCCCCCGCCCCCCAGGCCTTGTATCCTATCCCACAGGACAGTATGCATCTTAAGGTCCTAAAGAAAAGGCACAAAATGTTCAAGGACTGTTTAGAAATAATTTGAGAGGGTGCGTAGGGAAACCATGCTCAGGACACCAGCTCTGGGATGCTGAACATCATCCTCTCCTGAGTGACAATGACTGTTATGACTCTTCAGCCTCCTCTGCCTTCGAGGCTGACGTGGCAGACAGAGTCCAGTTCATCCACTTGGGCTGCGGCAGGATCTGCGCCTGTGTCACGTGGCTTCTGGTCACCTATGCGATCTTTCTGGTGACATTTGTCTTGCTGCTGCCTTCCAAAGCCTTCTGGTACTCCGTGGTCCACGGGATCATTTTTAACTGCCTGGCGGTACTTGCCCTGTGGTGTCTCACCTGAGGACCGTGCTCACCCAGTCGGGGGCAGTACCCAAAGGAAATGCTACTAAAGAAGGCGTGGAGGTTTGCAGCTGAAGCCTGGAGAAGGGATCTGTACAAGTGTCCCAAGTGCTGCTGTATCAAGCCCGAGCGCGCCCACCACCGCAGTATTTAAACCCAGATCCACTCCATATACAATGACAGAGCGGAAATAGAGAGGCTGAAGAGCGAGAAGCCCACGTGGGAGCAGTGGCTGCGACAGTAAGGGATGAAGTACGTCTTTGGGGGGCCCCGTCGAAGCTCTGGACGAACCCCTTCCGCTTTAGGCAACCGCAGACAAGACCCAGGAAAGAGGGCCCCCGGTTCTCAGTGTGAGGCCCTCTCATCATGCTGGAACTTGTTAACGGACTTTATTTGGGGTCGGAAAGGGTATCAACAGCTCATCTGTGACCAACAGGGCACACAGACCAACTGGAACCTACACAGACCAACTGCTCGGAGCAAGCAGAGTTTTATATATTTATGGTCACGGATGGCAGATTTTCCACACTAGTAACTGGGTGGCATTCTGATCAGTGTCACTGTCCAGTAATGAAGGTCTGTGGCCACACGAAGAAGCCAAATGTCATTATCTTCCAGTACAGTTAGTTTTGTTAATGTGCTTCACATTTTCTAAGAAGGTGTGTGGGATATTACACTGTTTATTAAAAATCCTGTGTGCCGAGCTGCTTTTCTCAATCATGAAGAAAACAAGCCAATCCAGTGAACAAGAATTCTGCAGCCGGTGGTTTCAGGGAGCTCTCACTGACCCTCTTGCTCACCAGCGACCCCCTCCGTCAAGCAGGAGCCCATGGAGGCTTCCACAGCTCCCACACTTTTCACTGGGCAGCAGGGGGGCTGCAGCCACGCTCCCCTGCCAGGAAGTGGCGGTCCCTGACCCTGTGGGCAGGTCCGCGCGCGTGTGTGTGTGCGCGCGCGCACGTGTGTTTTGAAGTGGGCAGTGTTGTTCAGGTGATGTAACATGTAATGGGCGTGTGCAGCAAACAAGCTATGTTTCAGAAACCGACGTTTCAGGGAAGAGGGGAGAGTTGTGTGGAGTCCTCCTGCCCTGGGGTTTACTATGAATGTATTGCATATTGGAGAATATCTCGATCCAAAAAAACAATCATTCCTGTGTGGTAAAAACAAACAAACAGACAAACAAAACGATCTAAACACACACGCAAGGTATGCGTTATAACAGACCGTCTTCTTGACCAGGGCCCAGCAGGCTCTCCTTCCAGATCTTGCCCACAGAAGGGTTAGCATCTCAAATGTCCTTCCCCCTGAAAGTTGTTTCATTTGAAAAAATGAGGGTTCATTGCTCATTGGCTTCACTACAGTCTAACCACCAGGACCTCCTTGCACTTTTCAACCTGCCAAGATTGTCCCCGCTTCAGTCCTCTGCATTCCATGTTCCCTCTGGCCAGATGGATCTTCCCCAAGATATCCCATGACTCATTTCTTCCTATCTTTCAATTTACTTAAATTTTATACTCTCAAAGTAACCTGATGTCTCTATATAAATTAGCAGTCCTGTCACTCTATCACCTTAGCTGAACTACTTTTCATAATAGAACTTGTTGCTATGTGGCCTTGTACTACTATATTTTTACCCTGGGTCACCCCAACTGGAATGTAAATTCCCTGAGGCTGAGGGCCAGACTTTGTCATTTTGTTCCTGATTTCCCCAGAGCCCAGAAGAAGTGTGCCTGGCACAAAGTTGGCACTCAATAAATAGTGCTGAATAAGCAAATGAATCATATTTATTATAGAGGTAAAATGTATTAAACTAAAAAAATTAGACAGATTCTTAACTGATCAGTACATGTTTTAAACCACTGGATCGTGAATATTAGTATGTTCTGCGTTTTCTTTCTCAAGTGTGTCTATAGTGGGGGAGGAGAGAATGTTCTTAAATTTTTTAGGCTTATTGTAGAGATCAGGACCTTGAGATTCACTTTCTTCTTTAAGGCCCGTCTAGCACTCCTCCCACTCTCCCACTTGTTAGGCTGCCTCTGGCATTTCAAGGTTTACATGGCAGATAAGAAGAGCGTTGTAGTGCAAGAAATATCTTACTTAACTCTAGCGTTGACCTGGCCTTGGTACTTTCTGGGCTTGGAGGGTGTTAAGACTACTTCTGTTTCTTAGGGAGTGGTTGTAGTTTCTTCAGACATCACTCCTTCGCTGCTGGGATCTCTCGCTGCAGATACTTAGTGCAGGTAAAGTCTTCCCCTGATGCTACTCGCAAATCTCTGCCTTTCCAGCCTCTAGTTCCCTTGGTCCGCTCCTCACAGGATATCATCTAAATTAGGATCCCATCATCCCTCTAGGCAGCCCTCTTGAACCTTCTTTTTAATCACTCTCGCTCAGCCTTCAGAATAACTAGACAGCTATAGCTTCTCACTTTTAAGCTTTGTCAGACTTTGAACCAGGCTTCTTTGCTGGACAGACTCCGGGTGACACAAGTAAAGCTGTCTGAGTGTTCTCCTTGAAGCACTGTCCAAAGCTACACATGGGGAAAATGCAAAATATCTTCTAAATTTCTGAAAATTCCTGGAGTCTTACTTTCCATAGTCCCTTCTTCTTCAAGCCGCATTGTCTGTGCATCTGCTCTTGAACTGCACTCTAATTGACTCTGAGTTCTGCCAAGAAATCCACTTATACCAAAGCTTTCGTGAACCATGTAGACCTTTTTCAGGAATTTGTAGGGGTGGCAGAGGCAATATTGAAATCATACCACTGACAGTAACCAAGTCAAACCACATCGTGCACACGACCTTTCTCTATCGTGCAAAGCAATTCAGACTTCTCAGACTCCGGCTCCCTAATTTGCCTACCCAAGATCAAGATTTTTCAATCTCACAAATACCATTTCTATAAGAAAGGATCTGTCCTTAAAAAAAAGCAGTCATGTTTGTAAATATCAGTTTCTTTCTTGCATAAATGTATAGGTATGTGAAATGTACATGTCTATTTACATGAACAGAAAACACTACATGATGGATTTCTTTACACTTTAATTTGAATAATATTAAAAATGCAAAATGTTGAAAGTTTCAAGGTCATCACTGCTTTAAATATTATGTGCGTGCACACACGTAGGAAATATGAAGCAAATGTCAACCTCAGCTCCCACACTGTCTCAGATGGGACCACTTTAGCAGTTGGATGTATTGTCAAGTGTTCTAAGGCTAATGCAGACATTTGCATGTGTACGTATAAAGGTGTGTGCAGTTTTTATAGAAATATAATTGTGTGAAACACATTGACCTGTAGGTCGTTTTTTCTGTTAACAATATATCCCCAACATCTTTCTGAGCAGTACGTACACCAGTCTATTTTTTTGGCTGCTGTACATTCCGTTTCATGAATGCAGCGTCGTTGATGCAGACCATGATCGCCACACCTCCTCACCCCCACAGCCACATCTCCAGTCTTTTATAGCACCTAATCGGGGATGAGCACATCTTTTCCCAAATGTTTTGACTATGTTGTCTTTTATTCTCCACCTGAACTTTAGAATAATGTTTGAAAGGTCAAAGAAGAACAAACATCCCCCTGAAATTAACATTACAGGAAATGGAGATATCAATTTGAGGGTGAATTAGCATCTTAAAATGTTGTCTTTCCATCCAGAAACATGACATCCTTTTACATTCATTCATGTTCAAGTTGTTTGTTTCACTGACTTTATGTCCCTTGACAGAGCTTTGTGGTTTTTATCTTAAATGTCAGACACGAGCAACGATAAATGGGTGCTTAATATGCGTCCCAGGAAGTTGTGCAATTAAACCTATAAACAAATTTCTAGATAAAAAATTTAAAAAGCTGCCTTTGTGTTCTTACTTCTTAAATAAGTTCAGTTTTAAAAATTTTAATGGCTTCTATGGGGTGTCAACATTTTTCATTGCCAATATTTCATTCAATAATGAAAATAATCTAAATCATAGGAATGTACCTTTTTTTCCCCCCTGGAAGGTTCAACAAAGCTATTAAAATTTTGAATGAAATGTGTCAGCTAACATATGTGTAGTTTATTCTCCTGAATCGATTCCATGCAACAAACTTTGCTTGCCTGTGTTACAAGTCCTAAACGTTTCTTTTAAATTGAGTCTTCCTAATGAGTTATCCGTGAGGGGTCAATCAGGGCAATGATAAAAATTGGTCCTGTTATTTTAAAACACTTATCTGTGTTTTCTATTGTAGTAAACCATAAATGCTTGCTTGGAGGAAGAAGCTGGTCATTCACCTCCTTACTCTGGACTTAACACTTGAAACTTTAAGTGTGTACACCATACACAAATGCTGAGAATTCTATTGTGTAATCTTAACATTTAAATGGTCTATCCGTCCGTTTTGGTGGGAAAACAAAAACTGCTCTACTTGTTTTAATAGGAAGGGATTTAATAGAGGGAATTGGATATTTAAAGTGCTGTTCATAAGGGCAAATAAAGGTCAGGGGGTGCCACTGCTGGTTTTAGGAAATCAGCAAGTGTGGAGATTCAGAAAAGTGTTGCTGAATCTCTCAGTTGCCTACAGCACTGAAGCAGGTGATTAACAGAAGCTCATCCCCAAGATGCTGCAAACCTTATGTCTACAGTCAGCTGAACATCTCACCTGTTACTGCCGGAAACAAAAAAATGACTTCAGTCTGTCCTTCATATCTCTTGTGACTAATCCTCTTGTTGGAAGTAAATTTAAACCATGTGGCTTGTGGCGAAGGAGTCAGGGAAATGCAGATATAGGGAGGATCTTAGAAGGGCAAGGATGGTACTCAGTATTAACAGACAATATCTCACCCCAGTGTTCATTAGCATCATTCCTAAGATTGTAGTGTCCCATTAAGACACCTATAATACACATACTCATTTCAGGTTTGATCAAACACTCTATAATTTTCGACTTGATCTGAACTCATCTGGATGCCCTGATTCCCTACTTGCAAAATCCTAAGTTAATACTTCCTCAGCCAGCAACCCCTATTGGCTGTACCCTCTTAGACTTAGAAAATGGTGTAAAAATCCCTTTCCAGAACTGGCCCAGCCGAGCTGATTTATATCCTCTCTATTTTCATTTCCTTCTACTACAACAGAGAGAGAATGAGTTATAAAACTTGGCTAGCACTTCCCCTAGCAACAAACCAAATTAATACCGCCTCATTTCTCTTGGGTCACATTTCTACTCAAGAAGATTAACGTGTTTTCAAGACTGGCTAGGTGGTTTTGAATAACCGAAACTGTCAGTTTTATTGAATCATTCTCGGAATTGATTTGAGTCTTGTTGAGAGTGCTATCTTTAAAGGCTTAATTTGATTATTCACAGAAGGACTTCATGCAGTTTTTGAAAGATATTATCCGTCTCCATGTCAATGAGCCTGGAAGTTTGTATAACCCTGGATAGGTTCCAGCAACATCATTCTGAGTGACTATGAGAATCGAGATCCAAAATCTTTAGACAGCAAATTTCCATTTATAGCCCCTAATTTTCAGCTCCAGAGTCCTATAAAATGATTTCATATGAATTCTAAATATTTATTAATATCAAAATCTCCCCTATGATAAAAAGAACTTTGTACCAAAATTATTTTTCTCTTCTCTCAAAAAGAAAGAGTCATGAACAATTCAGGCAAATTGTTAGCATGGAAAAATCCAGAAATGCAGACAGAAACTAACAGAAAAAAGTCACAAGTTAATGTCACTCTACTTTGAATAATTTAAAGAAAACTTTCAAATTAATCATCAATTATCTAGCTTCTAATTTTTTTAGACTAATAATTTTCTGAATTTGGTTGGTACACAGGAATATACTCTGCCTCTATATGAATTCTGTGGTCATCACTATGGTTTCATTAAAATCTATACATGTTATACCAAACGTAAGGTAGACAGCTAGAGGGAAGCAGCCGCATAGCACAGGGAGATCAGCTCGGTGCTTTGTGACCGCCTGGAGGGGTGGGACAGGGAGGGTGGGAGGGAGGGAGACGCAAGAGGGAAGAGATATGGGAACATATGTATATGTATAACTGATTCACTTTGTTATAAAGCAGAAACTAACACACCATTGTAAAGCAATTATACCCCAAGAAAGATGTTAAAAAAATTTTTTTTAAATCTATACATGTTAAAGGAGATGTTAATAATATCAAAATTATTTGCCATACAGTGATATGTAAAGCAGATTTCAAAATAATGTACTCTGACCCCATTTTTACTAAAAAGATAAAAAGATGAATTGTATTCTTAGAAAACCATTAATTATCTACAGCCAGTGATATTATGATTGATTCTAATATTCCTGTGTGTTTTCTGCATTTTCCTATATAACTTTTGTTATTCAACATAGTTATTTTCAAATAAAAGAACCAGTCTTCATCTGGAAGTTTCCCCCAGAGGATCAACCAATCCTCTCCTCTTAAATTTACATATTACAAGCAATTTTTGACAAAAATACAATCACATTTCTGTGGAAAAGGGTCTTCTTTCCAACAAATTATGCTGTAACAATTGTATATACATAGGCAAAAAAGTGAACTTTGATAAATTCACTCTATACAAAAATTAGCTCAAAGTGAATTTTAGATGTTAAATCTAAAATTATAAAACTTCTAGAAGACCACATTGGGAAAAAATCTTTGTGACCTTGGGTTAGTAAAGATTTCTTTGATATGATTGAAAAAACATAATCTGCTTTTTAAAATGAATTGATAAATTGGATTTCATCAAAACTTAAAGCTTCTGCTAGTTTATGACACTACTAAAGGAATGAAAAGCCAAGTTACAGATTGGAAGGGAATATTTGCAAATCATATATGATAGAGAACATATAAAGAACTCTCAAAATTCTAACAACAAAAAAACTCAATAAAAAATTGGGCAAAATACTGAGTCGAATCTTCACAAAAAAACTTATGGATGTCAATTAAGCACACAAAAAGATGTTCAGAATGATAAGTCATTAGAAAAATGCAAACTAAAATTATAATAGCATGCAATTACATATCTATTAGAATAACTAAAGTTAAGAAATCTTATCATACCAAGTGTTGGCAAGGATGTGAAAAAACTGGAACTCTCTAGCAACGTAAAATGAGGCAGCACTTTGGAAAACAGTTTGGCGGTTTCTTAAAATGTTAAACATATACTTATCATATAACCCAGCCATTCCCTTGCTAGGTATTTCTTGAAGAGAAGTGAAAGCATATATCCATTAAATATATGTACATAAATATTCACAGAAGCTTTATTTGGAAAAGCCTCAAACTCTAAACAACCCACCTCTCCATCAATAGGTGAATGAATGAACAAACTGGTATATCCAATGCTGAATATAAAATGGATTACTATTTGGCAATAAAGTGGAATGAACTATTGATAGACGCAACAACGTGAATGATTCTCAAAATAATTCTGCTAAGTTAATGAAGCCAAACAAAAAGAGTCCATACTGTTGTAATTCTATTTACACATGACCCTAGAAAATGCAAAGTCATTTATAGCAACAGAAAGCAGACAGGATTGCTTTGGGGTAGGCAAGCTGGGAGTGTGAAGAAGGAAGAATAAGCAAAGGTCCTAAGCAACTTTTGGGGGGAATGGTTGGTATGTTTATTATCTTGATTTTAGTGATACTTTACAGATACAGTTACATATCATACCTATATATTTATATCATATACAGTTAACCCTTGAACAATACTGGTTCAAACTGGGTGGGTCCACTTATACATGGATTATTTTCAATAAACACAGTACTACATGGTCTGCAGTTGGTTGAATCCAAGGATGTGGAACCCCAGATATGCAGGAACCATTATACTGAGAGCTGACTAAAATTTATAGGTAGGTTTTTTTCAACCGGGTGAAGGATTGATGCCCCAAACACTTGCATTGTTCAAAGGTCAACTGTATATATAAAAACTTATCAGATTGCATTCTTTATATATGTACATTTAATTTATTATATGTTAATTATATATATTATTATATATAATATATATATAGCTATCCCCCCCCCCCAAAAAAAAAGAGTACATGCTGTTTTGGGTATCTATTACTATGTAACTAATTCCTCCAAATCTTAATCCCCCCCCCCCAAAAAAAAAGAATACATGCTGTTTTGGGTATCTATTACTATGTAACTAATTCCTCCAAATCTTAATGTCTTAAAATAACAAACATCTCCGGGAATCACAAATCTGGAAATGGCCTACCTGGATGATTCTCATCTCATGAGGTTGCAATCAGGATGACAGACAGGGCTGCAGTCATCTGAAGGATGGGCTGCATCTGGGGGATGCTCTTTCAAGATGGTTCACTCACATGGCTGTTGGCAGGTGGCCTCAGTTCCTCTTCATATGGACCCCACCATAAAGCTGCTTTGTATCCTTCAGAATAAATAATTCAGATGAGAGCAAAAAGGAAGCCACGTTGCCTTTTAAGGCATATCATCATTTTTGAGATATTCTATTGGTCACACAAACTAACCATGATACAATGTGGGAGACAAATATACAAGGGCATGAATCCCAGGAAGTAGGGATCCCTGGGGGCCATCTTGGAGCCTGAGCCTTACATGTGTTCATTGTAGACTATGGCAGTATTTAAATTTGGAAGTGAAAACTCTTTGTATTCCCACAGCCAAAGTTAACATTTTCTGCTTATAAGTGTTCCATAAAAAATATCATGCCTACTGTTTCACATTGTTTTCTTCACTTAATACACTATAGACATCCTTCCTTGTGAGTGTGAATTTGCTGAAAGGGATGTCTCATCTTTTTTGTCTTTTTTTAAAAAACTTCATTAAGTTCTAATTAACATAAAATGAAACACAGATATTTAAAGTAAAAACAAAACAAAACCACTTAACATGCTTATTTGATAATTAATAAATTGACCCCTCTCAATAATTAAATTTATGCACTTTATTAGCACCCTCTGCCTGATAAATTGGTATATGATAACAAGCATTTGAATCTAAGAGTTAAAAATGTTTAGGTATATTTTAGACTTACCTTTTTCCCTCTAGTCACTTTAGACCTTCTTGGGCTTCTTTGTCTTGACGGAAAGTTTTGGAGATTATATGTTTGCAGCATTTGAGCTAGGCGAGAGATGAGGGGTCATTGCAACTTCAAGGCAGGATGAAAGAACAGGAGGAATTTTGGGTCTCAAATTCCTTTCCACAATGCAGGTAGCTGGCAATTAGATATATTCATAGTGATCATTCCATTAATAGTACTTATTTAAGCTTTAGGATATTTATGGTAATAGAAAAGTTATAAGTTTTTAACAAATGAAGTCATGCAATACTATTATATAAGAAAAGAAAAAAATTTAACCTCAGTATTTTTTCTTGTACACAGTCTTCACAATGAATTAAGCAACAAACAATAAACCTCTTTTTAAAAATAGACTGAATGGCATATGAATTTGGCAAAGTGGCTTAATTTTCTTAGTAGTTATTTTAGCTACAAAATGGGGTTTATAAAAATGGCTTCAAGATTTAGATGAAATATTTAATATTTCTAAATTTAATATAGTTCTATAGAAAATCTTTCACTCTCTTCTTTGCAGTTCAATTTATTATAACAAAGTTGCTTTTAGAAATTTTCTCTTGGAGACTTTAATTGTTTAAAAATACATAGCTTCACCAAAATGGAGAATTAAAGAGAAATCGGCTATAAGCTTGGTGAAGGGAGTCTTATCATTCTACCACCAAGATCTGACACACTGCAGGTGCCCAGGGAATAAGAGTCAAAGAACAAAGCTTAAGAGAGCTGGACATCAAGCATAGCTGCACAGCAAACCAGCTGTGTGTTAACTTGGGCAAATCATGCCTCATTTTCCTTGCTTAAAATGGAGTGTTTCTGATCAGTCCTATTAATTGGGACTTTTAATTGTAATAGAAATTCATATAAAAATAGTCCAGCTAAAAAAAACAAAATTAAGTGACCTGGGGGCAGAATTTAGTGACAGAGTTCTTGCTTCTCTACATTCAGCAGACTTCTTGTACACCATCTTCCTTATCTGGGACTGGCTGAAAAATCTCAGAAATACCACTGCTTCTATCACGTCTGTCCACAAATAGTCACTGCCTCTAAGGGCACGTAGTCTTCAGCTAGGCAAGGCCTGTATCACGTGTCTACCCCTTAATGCTGGTGGGACATGGAGTGAGGGAGAGTGATCACTCCATCCAAATCTCATGGAATGGATTTCCTTAGGAAAAGAGATTTTCTTACCAAAAAGGAAAAAGGGAAGCTCGGCATATACAGCCTATCCATTACAAGTATCATGGAATAAATAGCCTTCCATATTTTAAAGATGATTAAATACCTGGTTCTGTTTTCAGGATTTAATGCCTCCTAAATAATCTTTATTAAGTAATCCTTCGCTGTTAGGACTGCATATCTTAAATGTGAAGGTCAATCTTGTCAAAATACCACGGGCAGCTATTAATCGTTTAGTGGCATGTTCTTTTCTAACTGAAAACAAAAACTTTGTGATACCTATATGCTTTTAGAGAAGCTTAAGGAAAGTTGCTTTGCAGAATAATCTCTCTTGTCACAGACACAATCCCCCCAGACTGTGTTCCCAACTGGACTTCATTAAACTTTTACTGTTTCTTTGTTTAGCTCAAACTAACCACACTTGCACACTTAGGGCTGCTTCCAAGCAGTGTCTCTGGCAATAACACTCCTGTCTACACAGCCTGTTCTTAAAATTGTGACCAAATGAAAAAGGAAATTTAGCCCAGGAGACCAATGTTTATGTTTTCATAACACCAAAGTCAGCCAGTAATCACTTTTGAATTACCATGATATCTGCTTTGGTTAATTTGAGTAAAGTTGCAATTTTTAAAGGCCTATAAGTTTTGAGTATGTAAGTACTGAACATTGTAAATGAGGTTTACAAAGTGTGATTCAAGTACATGCCTAGTTAAAAAAAAAAAAAAGTATAGCCAGAAAAGCAGAAGAAAAGCTTCAGTCAGGTCTTATTTTACCGAGAGAAATGTAATCCCTGGAACCCAATCTAAAAATCATTTCAGAAAGATTTTTGTCAGGGCTGTTTAGGCTAGAGAAGAAAACTTGGAGTGGCTTAATCACTGTCTTGAAGTGCATGAAGGGATTCTATGAAATTGAAATTTATTACTTTTTCCCTTTCCATGGTGAATTGAATGAAATAAAATAGCATTAAATTAAGTCAGATGCAATTTAGGTTGGACATAATGAAGAACTTCTTGGCTACCAGAATTGTAACACAGCAGAATTCCTCCAAGGGAAACTGGGAACTATTTGTTCTTCATGGTCATCAAAAAAAAAAAAAAAAAAAAAAAAAAGGGAAAGAAAGGAAGGAAACAAAATGATAAAAGACAGAAAAGGAAAAAAGAGATCGAGCTTTTCCAAGTTCTCTCAGCTGAAATTGTTGTATCTCCTCCACAAGTAATCGGTGTCACTTCTATTGTGTTGATTGTCACTCTCACCCTTTGTGTTATTCATTTGTCTTGGACAAGAGAGACTCTGCTTTAACTTTGACCACGAGATTTCTAAACTATTGCCAAGGAGAGGCTGAAAAGAGATTAAATGGAACTTGGAGCTGTATATCCAGAGCTGCTGATCTCCTGCATGTGGTGGAACTTAATACCTCAGAATCCAGGACATGTGGTGAAGCCAGACAATTGTATAATTTGGGGACCACATGGCTGGATCGTGTCCTTCTGTGTGGAGTGAAAGTGATATCAGGACAGAAAATGAGGACATGGGGGAAGGATACACGTTCCTCCTTTTTCTGGGACTGGTGTCAGTATGGTGTGGATAACAAGGAATAAGCTTGATAGAACACTCCTGGTACTAGAGAGAGGATGGAAGGAACCAGGTTCATCAAAAGAGGAAGCGGCCCAGAAGACCCTGTCCGGATCTGGTTATAATCTTTCCTTGCTGTTTTAAGGCACTCCACTAGAAGCTAAATACTCCAGGTATATGCACAAACATGACGGAAGCCTCAGTGAAACTGAATATCTTAAGATGTGCATACTGACAAGAATCAAGATGATTCACTCCTGGGAACCCAGGAGTTTTAAGGGTTGTAGGCAGAAGGTGTGCTGGAAAGTGGGTTAAGACATGAGAGACTGAAAACAGGATTGGCTGACCCTTTATATGTGGAACAATCAGAGGGACTGGTCCCCATTCAACTAAAGCAACAGCCCCCCTCATACTCCTGCTAGAGATGAGAGATTTATTCCCTGCAGAAATTGTACTAGGAACGTCCTGGCTTAGGGACACCAGGCAGTGAGATACAGTACACATGCCAAAGAGTGAGTCCTCTTCACTCATCCAGAGCTAGCTGATGGGCTGCCCATCAAGGCAGAAGATTGAGAACTTTCTCTAGAATGAAAAGAAAACTACAGATTTGGGGATCGCTCAATACTATAGCTGACCTGACAGACACACAACTTTACTGTGTCTCTTTTAAGTCAGTCAGAAACCAAAAGACATTTGAGGAAAACTTCTAACTCTAACAAGAAGACTAAAACACACCACCATCCATACACAGTGTAAAGAGACAATGTCTCAAAATAAAAGAGACAATGCAGGAAGAAAAAAAAAAAAAACTTTAAAAAACTAAAATTTTTATCCTTAGGAAAAAAAATAGAAAATATTAAATTCATGAAGTAAACATGATGCCATTTTTTAAAGAATAGTTAAACAACATGGAAAATACATATATAGATGGAAGTTTTAAAAATTTTTAAAGAGTGACAAGATAAATTTAAGGAACCCTGTGTAATAGGGCTAAAAGACAGAGATAAATAATAGGAGGAAACAAAGATAAATTATTCTGAATGCGGATTGAAGTTGTTAATCCAGAGTCATTTTCATTTCCAGTATCCTACCTTTTTTAGTTGCCTTGGACTTTGGGAGTCCTAGGATAACGTGAAAGAAAAACAAATATAAATCAGACTGGCTGCATCTTGACATCACTCAGTCATAGGTGAGGTGGGCTGCTCAAAAGCTACCTTTGGCTTAAGATGTCTATAGGTCTCAAGTAGCCCTTCCAGGGGGATGGGTTTCTCACATACACAGCCCCTTAAACAAAATGCAGGATACAGTAACTTGCCACTGAAATCATTCATTCTCTGCCTTCCATCCAGTGCTTCTGAAGGCTTAGAGCCCTATGATACTATCCTCTCTTAAGAAGCCAAACTGCATAGTCATCCTGACACTGAGGTATTTCTTCCTGACTATATTAGAAGCAGAGTTATATACATCCTAGGAAAAAAGATGAAAAGTGTTCTAAGACAAGGAGAGTAGGAGTTACACACTAGATGGCTCTGTTTAATAGATAAGGAAATTGTGGGTGGAAAGCTGTAACATTTCTTATTTATGCAGTAGTTATACTTTTCTTATTTCTAAATGACAGAACAACACCTCCCAGCAAAGAGTTCAGAACACCTGTCTGAGGAGCAAGCATAATCCTAGACTCCAAATCCAGCATCTTTCCGAAGAGCTGGACATACATGTTTTCAAAGGTCAAACATTTGAACTTTTCACTGTACTAATCATTGTCCCTCTGCTGATACATTCTTCTTTTAAATGCATTATTTGTTATTACAAATTAAATAGAGTCAAGCAATTCTAAATTAAGACAATATAACTCATAAAGAGTACCTCTGTTTTCCTAATTTCTAACAGTTGGAGAAGACATACACATATATAAGTGTAAGTTCTATTCTGCATATATAATCTGTATGCTAAATTGTTCTTTGGTTAGAAATACTAATTATGGTTTCTCTAAAGAGGTTTTATTAAATGTATCTTTTCATCACTTAAGTTTCCAAAATAAAATAACATGATTTGACACAATAATTTTTAAATAAAGGCATTTTAAAAGTTTTAATTCTAAAAATGTTTTAATTTTTGTTATGGAGGGAGGAAAGCCATTCAGAAATGTACATCACAAGGGTAGTGGAGTCTTTCATTTTTCTTTTCATAAACTGTAATAGTGAGTCTGCATTGATTTACGGTATGCGACTTGCATAAACATAAGACTTTATTTTAATCAACTGAACATGGCCTCCAGAGTTAAATAAAATATTTTAAATATTGAGACTCATACTATAAACATGATTTATAGAGTTTTGTAATCTCAACATGCAGATCTTAAAAATCCAAGCCTAATCTTTATGCTATTAAACTCTGCAGTACACGCTCTTTGACTCGAGAGAAACTTGAGAAAATTTCTTCACTTGTTTTTCTTTTTTCCTCAGTTCATTTCTGTGCCTTATTTAACAACTCTTTTCAAAATCAGAAACTTGGCATTGTTCTTTGTATTTCTGAAAAGAATTCTCCCTCCCACCATTGTTCTCTGGTTAGAAATGCTGATTATGATTTCTGTAAAGAGGTTTTATTAAATGAATCTTTTCATAGCATTTAAAAGTTTCCAAAATAAAAATAACATGATTTGATACAGTCATTTTAAAATAAGGGCATTTAAAAAGTTTTACTTATGGGACAGAGGAGGGCCATTTTTTTTTTTTTTTTTAAGATTATTAAACTCTTGTTGGGCCTGTTATTGTTTTCCACTTGGAGGCCATCAATCACGGTAAAGCCAGGTTCCCCTGAACCTATCTTCTGACCATTAATCTTCCTGGTTTCTTATTTGCTTAGTCCACTTTGCAGACTGGAATAATTCCCCCTGCTTAGAGATCAGTACACAATTTATCATCAGCTAAAAACCTAGAACTATCTTCCCTAAGACTGCCCAGTTTTGCATGATCTTAACCACTGAGGTGCCAAAACCTCAAGTTCCTTGGCCAAATTACAGCCTATAGCTCTGTTTCAAAAGGATCATTTTGATCTTTTGACTGGAAATTTTAATACTTTGAAGTATATTTGGTTGCACTCAACGATATGGTGGTACTCACACAAAACTAGAAATTACCTAAATGTCCAAAAATAGAGAAATGCTTACATAAAGTGTGTTACATTCAAATGTAATAAGTAGTTATTAGCCATTAAAATAATACTAAGGGTGAATATCAAACAATAGGGAGAATGTTTAGAATATGGAGCTACATTTTTAAATAATGAAAGTATTAAAACTGTATACAAAAGAATTCTATTTTTGTGGAAAGTAATAAGAATGTATATGCATAGTACGTATGACAGAAAAAAATGACAAGGGACTAAATACTAAAAACTGTTAAAGTGATGAAGGAAAATTCCCTATTCTTCTTCCTGTATGATATGTTTTCTAATGTTTTGCAATGTATATATATTACTTTGTAATAACATTGAAAAACCATTTATAAACAAGAGGTCCTCTATATCTTCATTGGAGATTCGCTATTTGTTTGTTTTGTCTTAGGATAAAAATGGAGAGGTTCTTGTCTAAAGAGTGTGGTGAAGACCTGCCTAAAAACAGTAGGAATGAGAGGCAGACTCTTGCAGATCCTGAAGGGATGGCTTCAACCCACACAGATCCCTCTTTACTCTGAATTTCCAAGCTGGAAAGAGTTCAACCACACCAACTGGCAAGCATTCACTCTGGTGTTCTTTCTATCGTCTGTTACAATTACCATCTCATTTTCAGCTGGGGAACCACTAACTTGTATTCCATCCAAATAGGGGGGGGAAAAAAAAAGTACGATGGAACTAAAAAGAATAGCTCCAGTGCCATAGATTGGCTCAGCTATGCTCCAATATCTAGCTAGGTAGCACGGTTTCATCCCTGACAAGACACAAAGTATTTACTCCCTGGTGTCAGTTATTCTGGCCCCTGTGTCCCTAATATGGCTTTACAATGCCACGTGACAGTTTAGGGACTCAAGTGTGACCTCTCAAAATGTCACCAGTGTCCAAGTGTCCCAAGTTCAAAACTTCAAGGTCTCCTAGTGCCACACTCAGCTCATGTTAGAATCATCTCCATGCCTAATTTAGTGCCCCTTTATATCTGTTTATATCACTGCACTCAGGTGTTTGTAACCTCCTTTGAGGATGTGTCTGATGCACCCTAGTATTTCCAATGATGCTTTGCTTAGTACTTTGCTGATCATAGATGCTTAGTAGTTCTCTGTTAGAGGGAGGATAGATAGACAGACATGGATGATAGATACTGATTCGGTATAAGCTGGTATAAGCCATCTACTCCTGGGCTAAAAGAAGAGAGTATTGTTTATTCGTATTTGAGGGTTTGAAGTTGCCCGATAAATGCTACTCCTTTCTCCAACACATGTTGGGACCCACTGAAGGAAGTTAGGAAAACAGAGATAAAGACATGTTAGAGAATGTGGATGGCCATAAAGGATATCTTAACAACGCGCTCCAGGGCTGGACAGACTTATCACGGGCCCAGCTAGGCAGCCGCCCCTAAGAGAAATCCAAAGGGGTCAATAAACCAGTTGTATTTGGAGAGGACTTTATGCTGAAGTCCTCTAAATCACTGATTCTCAAACTTCACTTTGCTTAAGAACCACCTGGAGAGCTTCTTTAAAAATCAAACTGGCAGCTTCCTTCTGTCCAGTCATTCTGATAGTAGTGGTCTGGATAGAGCCTGTTACCTGTACGTTTTGAGATAGGGCTCTATATTCTATCAGAACAGAATTGTTATTATAAGGTCCCAAACACCACAGCTGAACAAATAGTATTCTCTTTCTTCATAGGGTAAAGTTGCCTCTTCTAAGAGCGAGCGCATACATAAAATTCAATAAGCAATTTGTAAAAATAAAATAATCATTACTAGCTGGCAGTAATGTACTGAGATGAATATGTAGCCAGCCAGTCAAGTTCATACTGCCTCTCAAAGGGCTTTATTTTGCCAAGTGGCAGACCATACTACTTGGCTGGAAGAACAGCATCTACATCAGGACATCCTGGGAGCACAGATGTGTGCTTTGGCTTGAGGAACAATGAACCACATCAGAAGATTTTCTATAAAGTGGCCACAGTAAGAATACTGTAAGCCATATGAATCTGACTGGGCTTTTGTTTCTTTAGAGAATTGACTTTTAAACCTGAAAAATTAGCCATTTTATTTAAAAAACATTAGTTGTATAAAAGTAAAATCTTAATTTCTTCAAGCTTTCCAAGTGAAAAGGTGGACTTTTAAAACCACTTCTCCCCTTCTCCCTGCATACATGGAAATACCATGAAAAAGAGCTGAGTGATGACAGGGACTAAGTGAGGGTGACTCATAAATTGTAGTGAAGAATTCTCCCAGTCTCAGTTCCCAGGGGTCACATTTGGTGCTGGAGATGATGTAATCCTAAAGTTATTGCCATTCCACTTGCCTGTCCCACTTGCCTGTTCATGAGGAAGAGTTACTGGGATGTGAAAACTGCTAATCAAAGCAAAAATTGTTCTTTGTTAAAAGCAAAATATTTTAAACAAAAGACCAAATATTTTAAACAAAAGATAAAGTCTTGCTATTATTAGAAACGTATTTGAGCTGGCAAAAGCAGGAAACTAACATTTATTGTGTCGAATTTCTACTTTGTGCAGACTTCAGTGGTTAGGATCCACTGAAGAAAATGAGGAGTTAAATATCCCAGGTACTCACAGGAGCATCAATTATACTGATTGCTGCAATGTAACAATTTACTGATTCTTTTTCTCATAGATGTTAGTCATGCCATAGTGGCTAACCTTTAAATTAGCTAGCAAATGTTTCTCTTCATAATTGTTCCCATTAAAGATAAAATGCTAGTTAATTTCAATAGCAGAGAAGAGCAATTAGAAAATTAAAGAATCTTTCTTTAGTTTTGAAATGTTTCCATTTCAAAATCTGTTAGTTTAAGTAGTGTTCTATGCTTTGATCAAAGCTATTAGCAGATGGCTCTATTTTATGAAAGACAAGAATACATCTAAAATGCCAACACATTTGTAAAATCCAATTCCAGGTTGCATTATTTAATGTCTATTAATAAGGTATAAATTTGCAGTTAAATACTTATTTCATCTGAACAAAAATGATTATTCATTTAGTCCTTTTCAAGGCTCTTTTGATTATAGTAGCAGAAACCCAGCCCAACTAGCAGAAGCAAAAAAGAGGAGTTTTGGGGAGACAACTAGGTTGCAATTCCATAGGGTTCCTTTCTCTGCTACTATGTCTGCTTGGGCCATACAATGTTTCTCCTACCCCCAAAACTCCCTCTCAGTTCTACCAACCTCAAGATGTACCATTTCTGAGTTATTAATTCATGCTAATAGGAAAGAGAAGCTCATGAGTCCACCAAGAGTCAAGTATCTGCTCCACTGTCCAGTCAGGTCTTGTTTAAACAAGACTATGCTTTCTCGGGAAAGAGAACTGGACACAGTGGCAGAGACTCGAGCTGTCATCAGAGCTCTTCCTAAATGGTACCTGCGACCATCGGCCACCAATTTAGCCTCATTGCTTCACCATAATCTCATTTGCAGAATCAACAGCTTAGAATCGATTACTTCTTTGTACTAGTCCAAGTGTAGTTGATTTACAAAATTATATCAGCTTCAGGTGTACAGCATAGTGATCCAGTATTTTTCAGATTATCCTCCATTATAGGTTGTTACACGATAATGCCTATAATTCCCTGTGCTATACAGTATATTCTTGTTGCTAACCTACTTTATATATGGTAGTTTGTACCTGTTAGTCCCATACCCTTAATTTGTCCCTCCCCCCTTCCCTCTGCCCTTTGGTAACCACAAATTTGTTCTTCTCACAGATATAGAAAATAGTTCATTTCTAAAAATCCCTTTAAATCTATATTTTAAGCACCAACAATAATTTTTCTTAAAATAATATCTTCCAGGCCAATGATTAAGAACATTACATCTGCATGTTACATGAAAGCAAACTCAATGGTTAGCTAAAAATTAAGAAAATCTGAGAAGAAAACTGAAGGATAATCACAATCATAATGAATTTCTTTTTTGCTTTTTATTGTATTAAAACAAAATGATTATTTTTCTATCGAAGGAAAAATAATATTAGCTAGCATCTATTGCACCCTAACAATAACCAAGCAGTATACTGAACACTTAAATGCATTAATGAATTTAATTCTCATATTTATATAAGTTTGGCATCATTACCTTCATCTGGAGATAACTATTTTAATATTGGATTAAATAACTGACTCAAAGTCAAACAGCCCTGAAGCACCACATTTGAGAATCAGCTGTGATTCTGAAATGTTTGCCCCACGGTGCTCGTCTACTAGACTTTCATTTGACATGAGTTTGCTTCTGCTAGTGTGGGATTCTGAGTGAGAGAGATGCAGATTTCATTCAAAACTAATTCTCTTATTCTGCTTTAATTATTTTGACCATCTACCACCCACTCATGGCTCTATGACCGTCACTACCATCCCAGGTCATACACAGAAGGAGAAGAAAATGAAAAGGAATGTGAAGGAATAGATGCTTTCTGTTTGTGAGACACCAAGGGACAGGACCTTTAAAAAAGTCATCCAATGCATTTTATGTCTCACCTCCCCATCATCGTATTCCACACCCTTTTATAAAATTATAGACACCAGAATATTTTATTCCTACATACTAATGAGCCGTGTTAATTCAGCCATGATCCCAGAAGAGTCTCTCTAGTCAAAGGAAAAACAGCACAAAATCTTGATAATCCTCTGAATAGATAACCAGTCCTTGAATCAATGAGAGTTGACATAATGTTCACTGGATTTATCTTTAAATCATTATTAATGGAGGCAGGGAACATTTTTCAATTCAATATCCCAAGTGTATATCGAACACAAACCACTGATATATAATGCACATTAAATGCATTTGTCTAGTCCCATCTTAGATTGTGTCATGGACTAAAATAGTGCTATCTCGTTTAACATATCTTAGAAGGCTGAGAACACAAATAAGCATGAGTCCCCAGAGAAGCAGACATTAAGGCTGAAACAGAACAGGAAATAGACTTAAGGAATGCAAGACTACAAGACTGGTCACCATCTTCATATACTTCATTTTCTTTACTATCAGTAACACCTTTGTCATTGTCATTCATTCATTCCTTCATTCAAGAAATATTTATTAACATGTACCAGAAAATATGCTAGGTCCCTTAGAAGCCAGTAATAGAAACAAACACAAGGGGCTGCTACCTTCGAGGAACTTAGATGCCATAATCTTCATTTCCTACCAAATCTGTGGAGATGCTTGAGTGACTTAAAACACAGGTAACATACAGCTCAGCTTCAGGTATGTGTCTTTTTTTGCCCTTGGTCTCGGTTATACCTTCTGTGCCTGATTTTTTTTTATCCTGAGATCATTCAAGCTGCTCCAAGCCTCCTTTCCATGAGAACATACTGAAAAGGGGAGAAGAGGGTCCAAAAAAGAAAAAGAGAGAAAGCAGAGCGTTCCCATGCACTCCCTGCAACCCCCACCTCTGGGTCTAGAATGTTTCTTTCGCACTTTCTGTGATGGGAAGGAGATTAGTGTGAGTTACCCCAGGAGTTATGTCTGCATGTGGGAAGAGGGTGCTATCAGCTTGTCACCACATGTAAGTGTCCAATTTTGGTGCTTCCTTTAGCTCTCAAGCAGTACACGTTTTGTTTGTTTTTTTCCTTCATATCTAGTCTTCAGAGTAAGCTTTCATTCCTGCGAGAGAATTTCAAGTTACTCTTCTTAAATGCAGCAATAACTGAAGGATACAAACCACAAGGAAAATACTGTTTGTTCATCACTGCATCCTTAGTGCCTAGAGGAGTGCATGATATGCAGGAAGTAATAATCTTTCCTAAAGGAATAAATGAGTGGATCCAGGAATCATCTATAAACACCTACTGAAGCATCACTTCCTAACCTCCCACTTATGTGGGTAGCTCTGTCAAGTCCCTCAATTCCAATTGACTTTACATCCCGTCTCCATCCTTCTGTCTGGTTCCCAAGTCTTTTTCTATTTTTTGTTCCAAGACTTGTAATGTACAAGTTAAACTACTAGCTGGATTCTTCTTCTGTATTGTATCTGTCTGGTTCCCAGTCTCTACTGACTGTCACCTTTGGTTTTTGTTGTTGTTTGTTGTTTGTTGTTTTGTTCTGGTTTTTCTCTGTGAAATCTCTGTGCTTCCCTTTGATTTGTTGCTCTCTTATTTGGTTTCTCCTAGTGATACCCCCTTTTAATCCATCAGTAATTAATTCTTTAAAGTTAAACCTACATACATATGTTATATGCATAGTACATTATCCCATAGATAAAATACAGAAAATCAAGTGAAAGAGATTGAGGTACAGAGAATGGTATTTGTTCACCATTGGAGTTTTGCAGATTGATTTGAATTTCTTCTCCAATCAAGAATCGTGGCAGGAGGCATCACTACAGACACTCATCTGGCAGCATGGATCCAAAAAACCCTAACTATGACCTACACCTTGCTGCCTTCCAGACATACAGCCAGTTGTCATCCCTACCCAGTGGCCGTGCAGTTAGAAAAGGACATTATTGGGCATCTTCTTCCAGAGGAGAGAAAACGTCTAATGCACCCTGATGGTGATGGGAAGTAGGCTTAAATGGAAAAGTGGGCTATCTTGCCTTGAATCAAAGTAGGAATATCTAAAATGGATTTGCTTCTACAAACTGCATGTGTGTTTCTTTCATTCACTCTCTCAGTGGTAAGGATTATTTCCCTCTGAACATATCCATCTGTAAACATCAAAATACTGAAAAAAAGCTGATTCTAATAGGAGTTTTTAAAAAATACTCTAAATGAGGTAGAGTCCAAGAAATCAAGTACTCGGCTGTTTTAAAAGTTTTCCACTGGCTTTCTTACCAAAACCAAAAAATCTGAGTCAAACACATTAACCTATTTTATTGGTAAAGATTTCAGCATGTGACTCCACATGAATGGAATTTTTTGTTTTAAATATCATCACACCTGAATAAAATTAACAATAATTCTTTAATATTATCAAATATCCTGTCAATGTTTACATTTTCTAAATTTTCCTTGTAAGTGCTGTGCAACTTTGTCTACTCACAATTTGATTTATTTGAATCAAATTCCAAATAAGGTCCACATATTAAAATTATACTTTTACTTACCTTAAATCTCTTTTAGTTTATAGGTTCTCCCCCAACTTCATTTTAATGTCTTTTATAGAGAAAAACGAATTAACTTGTTTTGTAAGATTTTTTTTCAACCTTCTGTATTTTGCTAATTGCCTTCCACTGGGGCCACATTAAATTTTAAGTTTCAGTTTTTTTTAGAAAAGAATTTCCCGAGTTAGATGTCTACATATACAATGTTAAAATTATAAGCCCCAAATCCATGTCCTCTAGAACCACCTTAGTGAAATATTTTCTTTAGAAATTATTTAATAAACCATCTCATTGATGAATTAAATACTTTCACGTAGCTAAAACATTTAACATTTCCACTAGATCCTTTTTTTTCTCTTTAGAACATGCATAGGAGACGGCACTGTTTGTGTGAAATGGCTTTATTCCATACCCCAAATTTTCTTACTACTCTGCCTTTGCATTTCAACATAGCATGTGAAAGACATACTGTGGGTCGTGAATTAAAGTGCTTGAAATGTGATAAGTTCTTCCACTTATTGACAATATATTGCCTTGTCCCAAATGATCTCCTTTACCCCTCCTGTCCTAAACATAAAAGACTGAGCTTTGCCACTGAGCTTTGCCTGACCGAATCCCTGTGGCTCCCCATCTGAAAGTACTCATGACTTTAATTAGAGTTGAGCCTGTGTATTTAAAAGCAAAATTTAATCATATATTTATAGAGTATTTTTATCCAAACCTCAAAATTATTGCTCTGGCTCATGAAATGTTCCTAAGGAAAAGGCAAATAAAGAGTCTGCCAAAACTTGGCTTTTGAATGTGCATAAGTTAGCTGTGGTAGGCCCGGAGACACCAAAATTCTTTATTCAGCAGGAGACCAATCTGGGTGGATGAAACACATGCTGGGCATGAAAATCTGATTTCAATTGTTGGTCGAAGCCACTTACTTATTTTAGCAGCACTTTAACTGGTGCTTTTGGACTCTAGATATTATAAAAATTTGGCAACCTGAAAGTGAGTTAACCCACACTACGCATGTTATTTAAATTTAAAGATGGTATGTGATTCTCATGTTAACTTTAATATCTTCTGAGTAAGGTCAGTAAATTCGTCCTGCAGGATTGTCTTCATGACCGTCTGTCTCTGCTTCATCCAGTGCATCCCCTTCATGCTCCAGGCCAGGGCAGATGCCACACTGTTCTGCCCCATCTTATAATAGAATGACTCTTTCTTTGTATCAGAACTGGCACACTAATTGCAGAAAAGTGTCAGGTTCACTGCAGTTTCTTGGTCCTGAAAGAGTAATCCTTAAGGGTTTTCTGTTGTTATTGCTGCTACAGTTTATATCTCTTACTTTACAGATTGGTGTTGCACACACTACCAAATATTCCTTTTGTAGGTGCCTGGGACTGTCCTAGGGGAGGAAATTTGAGGGGGGAAGTGGTAGGAGCAGAAGGAAATGCCAATCACTTTTGATTTCTGTAGGCAGAGGATAATTTCTTGGCTAAGCTCTAATTTAAGATTTAAGCTAAACTCTATTTCAAGATGCCCTTGCATTGGTAAGGTAAATGAAATAAAACCCTAACGATAATTTAGGAGTATGGTATAGATATTATCTTAGCCTATCCAGAAACCATGTGCATTAATGACTTACGGTCACTATGGAGTCAGCCCCACATGCCAAATCTTTATAGACTTTGTATCAGCAACTAAATGGTCAGTATGAAGGCAGCCTCTAAAATAATAACAAAAACTGGCAACTGCCAATTCGGGTGAATTAGACTGATGTGAGAATGGTAACTTTTAGTAGGAGCTGGGTCAAAGGGGCAGGAGCAGATGAGCAATTTAAATGTTGTACAGGTTTCATTCGAGTTGATACCAAGACATCCACATGGAAATGCCAGTCTTGTTTGATCACAGGACAGGCGACTTGAGAACCTCAACTCTGCTCTTCAAAGTTCTGGACGCTCTCAAATTTGGTCAAATGGAGAAGCATAAAACCAGCAGCCTATTGGTTGGTTTGTTTTCAATTCACAAGGTAAGGGGTAACATGTATCCAACATCCTCCTCTTTAAATACCTTGAATGCATCTGGCAGTTCTTCTTCTGAGCTGTCACAGTGCCTAATGTTAAACCTCTTGCTGGATTTTATGACCAAGAAAGCATTGTAACAAGAGGGAGACAGCAGAATGGTCTGATTATTCTGGGCTCATGAAGGAAACCACCCATTGGCCACTTCTTGTTGCCCACTAAGCCAATGCACCTTGCTCACTTTGACTTTATTAGTCCACGCCAAGCTAGGAGAAACTCCTCTTGCTGGCCTATTGTCTATATAATATTCTTGATCTGTATTGACATTGAATTAGATTATTGGGTTATGCAGAAATCAGAACTCTGAAGACATTACTGTTAGCCCAGTGTAATAAGAAATAAATGATGTTCAGCAAAAGAGATGGATGAAAGAAGATGATTACAATTGCACGGAAAAGCAAAATGTGGATTCAGTGAACCCAAAAAGAAATATGAATATATCCAGTGGGGTTGAAACAACAGCCTGTAGTCATTATTTTTCTCCTTGCCTTGAAAGTTCAAATATGTGTTTTTCTCTGAGATTGCTGATATACCGTGCAATGGCTGAGGCTCTTTCATTTAAATCAAGAACTGGCAACCCACTGATGGTATCAAGAATTGACATTCTTTTCTCTTTTTTTTTGCGGTACGCGGGCCTCTCATTGTTGTGGCCTCTCCCATTGCGGAGCACAGGCTCCGGACACGCAGGCCCAGCGGCCATGGCTCACGGGCCCAGCTGCTCTGCAGCATGTGGGATCCTCCCGGACCGGGACACGAACCCGTGTCCCCTGCATCGGCAGGCAGACTCTCAACAACTGCGCCACCAGGGAAGCCCAAGAATTGACATTATTTTCATACAGACCTCAAAGATAAGAGTCACAGATAATGACAGCTGGAAGGCATTTGGGGTTCATGGTGTCAAGCTTCCTATATTACAATCACTTCTCCAGGGAGGATAGGTGACTTGCCCAGCTATTCGGTAAGGGAGGCAGGTCTCACAAACGGAAATCCAGACGTCCAGGCTAATGCTTTCATGGGGATATTTTCCAACTCTTTTTTTAAAAACTTCCTTGTACATATTGGGGGGGGGGGCGGGGGGGGAAGGAAAAAAGAAGTCAAAGCCTCATTGGAAAGAACAGAACACTAAAGGAAAACTGAAAAATATGTTGTGATGACCAAGCTCCAACAAAGTACATCTATGCCTTCCCCTTGATGTCTAGGTAGACTGATCCCAGCACGGGACGTGCAATAATGCATCGAATTTAAACAACTCCTGGGCACACCAGTGCCTCTAGCAAGCACTCCACAGCCTGATTTATCCTGCCCGGTGTGCCACTTCCTATCTCTGCGTTATACAGTGTGAGGTCACACAGGTTTGTTTGTTTTTCTTCATAATATGTCATTGCTTCAGTGAATTTGTTTGGGTACATTAATCCCTTTAAAATGTAGGAGAGAGAGGACAAACTCGGTTAGCCTTACTCTACCCAATTTCTTTAGCAAGACAGGGGCACAAGCAGCATCTCAGAGACCCATGCAAGGGCACTGAAAGGAAATAAGGTAGATTTTCCAACCATTCCTTTCCAAAATCCCTTCCCCCCCATCCCACCTTACCATAAAAAAATCGACTCAGTTCTTCTAGGGTCTCCAAAGTCTGTTCCAAATATTTTTACTTTCTCCATCTCCATCACTACTCTCATGGTCCAGACAATATCATCGCTCTCTGAGATCACCATTTAGTTTCCTAATTGATCTTCTTGCATTTCGCCTCATCTTCTCACCATCTGTTTACCACAGAAAAGTCCGATTCCTCTCTTCTAAACACAAATTGAACCTCCTTCTTGGTTAAAAACTTCCAAAGGTTTCTCATCACAGTCAGAATAAAATTCAAACCTCTTAATCTAATTGGGAGAGGAGGTTGCAATACTTTAAAGTTGGAAGAGGAACTAATTAATAACAAGAAGAGAATATATTACTCATCTCCTTTGTTCTTGGGGTCTATCTTGGATAAAATGAAATTCGTGAGTCTGGAAAATAGACCCTATCTTGTACGAAATATTATCTAGAATCATAAAAATGCCCATGTTTATTTCCCCTCTTGTTATTCCACATTCTTTACTCAATTCTTGTTTAAGCACTGTCGATCCAGCTCTAAGATATAAATGGAAAGACCATATTTTACACTTGATTTTGGAAGACTAAAAGAAAAAGTTACCACCCCTGAGTTCGGCATAATAAGAGCAGAAGTAACCTGCAAGAAACTCAACCTCAAAAAACCTTTATATCTAAGAGAATCAGAACTATATGCTCTAACCACCATTAATGATTTTAGTGTAAATACCAGGAGCTTAGAAAACAGTTAACTGAAGAAGGAAGTATTTTGTTATTTGAGTGAATACTAAAAGCACTGACAGTTTAAAAAGCATGGGAACAACTTCAGTTAGAGAGCCAGAGGAGACGAGAATAATCAGAGGTTTTGCGGGCCAATTTATATCTGAGTCAAGCCTAATAAACTTCACCTCCGTGGATATTCTCTACCAGTTAAAATGTGGGTCCTTAGGGGACCTGGCAAAAACAGTTCAGGCTGCTTCACCCTTCCTCCTATCAAGTGACTAGAGAATACAAGACTGAATATCCCCAGATAAGTTACTGAAAACCCGGTAGCTGTGGTCCATGTGTCCAGTTCCCTAAGGTCAACCCAATGGGAAAGTAGGCAGTCATCTTGAGATCCTTCTTATCTTTCTCGCTCCTCACCTGTTCTTACGCATGAGAATAACCAGTAGCATTTGGAAACTACACTTCCGCAGAGATTATGATTCAAAACTCTCTGGAACATTCTGACGTGCACTCCCAGCTAAGGGCCACAACTCGGCAAAAATGGAGGAAGAGTGCGAGACTGTACCTGTTTTAGCCAGCAGAGCTACTTCCAGGTCTTGAGATCCTACAGCCTCTGCTGCCCCCTGGTGGTAACTGCTAAACTTACTCCTCTCTAGAGTCATAGTTCTCCAATAAAACCAAGAAATACTGAGAACTAACTGTGTCAAAAGTATTTAAGGAGTTTGGCACAATGCCATATATTTCTTCATTCATATTTTAACATTCGAGAAAAACAGTTATTCTCCTTGAAAGACGACTCCAAATACCTAAGCAAAAACCTATCAACTACCATGAAAAATAAAAATTTGATTACAAATGCAGAGTTAAGAAAAACTAACCTGTTTTAACCTGTTATATTTATCAATATAACTATAGTTAAAGTAAAATGATTCACTTCAATTTTTGATAATTAATAGTATTTCTCTCTTTTTAAATCACATACTACTTAATTCCTTAAATCATTTAAGTAAAAATCTGTTTTGGTGCTTCTAACCAATCAAAAATAAATGTACTAGGGTCTGAAACTGAACTAAGAAGGATGAAATCTAAGCCCTCTTTCAGTTGTCTAATCTTTTCATCAACTATTTCTTGTTGTTCATCAAAATGTTCACAAAAAGATGCATTATAAATGAATTGCAAAGATTTATTTGCATCCCAGGAAAAATACCTCTAAATTGCTAGTCTCTACTTCTGAAATTTCAAGTCCATGGCGGAGATTCCAACCTATCTAATATTTCCTTCCCTTTGACTGGGAGTCTGCTAAAGAATCATTTTTGTCATTGTGTGTTTCATTTAAAGAAACATTTACTAATAAGATTATTTTCACTGTGTGGTCAGACATCTGTTCCCAATTTAATTTCTGGAAGCCAGGCAGAATTCCAAGCAACTCACAATTACTTGACAGTTTTCCATCTTTGTTTCCACTGGTAGCAACAGCCTTCTTAAATGTTCAACTCTTTCAGATAAATTAATAATGTCTCGAATTTATGTTCATGTCTAATCTAATGTTCTCAAACTAGGATAATTTTTAGTCAGAGAAAATTATCCAAAGCTGTTCTGTAGGACAAGGTGTTCTGTACATTATTTTTTATGTGGTTGCATATCATTATAAGCATAGAAACCACATTTTAATGTATCTAAATCTGTTTTCCTTTGATGCTCATAAATTGAATATGCATTCAAGACCATGTGGGTGTTTTTTCACTGTAATAAACTATGGCGAAATCTGAGGAGTTGTGATGTATAACCTTGGGCTATAAGGGGATACTTTTGACACATGAATGTCTCTAGAATGCTGGAAAATTCAATCTATTTTATTGCCTCTCTCAAGAGTTCTAAAAGTTTTGGAGAATTTTAAAACTGTTTGACATACTTCTTAGAAATCTAAAACCTGAGACTGCTAAGAATTAAAATGTCCAGAGCTTGTACAACATATAAAGACACTAAGAATAAATTAATTAGAGTTGGAAGCAAATAAATAAGACTGGCACTGATACAGAGCTTTTAAAAAGCAGCTCAGTTTCTGACCATTTTTGAGGTCAGTACAAGTTAGGATCAAGTTCCCCCCGGCATCAGATGGATTAACTATTATTTTTTATTTTCTGAGTCCACATGTCAATGTATTTTCAAGACTGAATTTTCTTTGTTTAATGAATGACCTTATAGCTCCTCTGCCTGGAATGTTCCACCCTCTTACAGTCCCCCTCATCCCCCTTCTGCCACCCCTTGATAAATCCCTAGTCATTTCTAAGAGTCAACTTGGGCACACTTTATCTGTGTATTGCTCCCTAATCTAAACCCCGTTGTTAGTGATTGAATTTTGTGTAACTTGATCACACTTGACTAGATGGTGATAACTGTTCACTTTTCCATCACTCCAATTGGACTAACGAACAATTAGTTCATTAGTCCAATTGGTGACACATACTTTGTTTAATTTTTAAATCTCCACCTCCAGGAATTGTGCCTGACCTACCACCAGAGGTAAAGAAATGTTGGTTGAATGGATACAGAGAGTATACCATAGAGAAAGGGTCAATTTCCTCTACACATAAATTAAGGATTATTTCTGTGAAGTTTGGGCATTGTTGCAATAAGAAAATATGCTTCTTGTTTGTTTTTACAAGTTTAATTCTGGGAACAATTTTGTTTATGTAAATATTTGCCTCTATTGTCAAATTCTAGCTGAAACAATTTTCCTTATCTATGGTCGATACACAAAATATAACTTGTGGTTATAAAGCAAAATTAAATTAAAATTAAAGCAAAGCAAATTAAATAGAGTTGAACAGTTTTTTTTCTTTTAATTTGTAACATGTTAACCACAATTAATAGTTTCTGACCTATTGCTTTTACTGCACTTAATCCTCAGATCTTATCTCCTTAAACGTGTTTATTTACAGTAAGTGTGCAGACATTTACTAATTACTTAAGATTAATAGAAAAGACCAGCTTGGATAAATTAGTTCATTGCTGTCTCATCTGCAGCAAGTTTTGCCTTGCTCTACTGATTCTTTATTAGATTAAAAAGTCCTCAGTACCAAATCTTATAAAATTTGACTGATGGCTATTCTGTAATAATATCCATCCTCCAAAATTCCCGCAAGACAGAGCACCGGAATCTAACATTCAGCTCTTGCTTGTCTGCCTAGAGGCTCACATTTATGAAAGAGAGTAAGGACATAAAGTAGATTAAAATAAATTCCACTACAGCACAGGTTTTAAAATCTGACTATTCTATACACACCCTGATTCTCATCTTCCTTCCCACTTGTGGAAATTCAAGAGACCTAAACTAAGATCAGGTGAAGAAAACGCAACATGGGGAGAGACAGGGGCTCATAGAATTTTTGTCAGAGGGCCATTCCTCTGTAGAGGAATGTAGAGAAAAATATGTACTTTTTTTTTTTTTTTTTTAACATCTTTATTGGAGTATAATTGCTTGGTGATTAGATGGAACCACCGTTTCACATGCCGGTAGATCTCAGATTGATGTTTCATTTCAAACTCTTGTAAGCTAACCCAGGTGGGAGTAGTCACTGCATGTGTTCCAGGAGTTGAATCAGATTCTCTCTTCTGGATTTGGGGGACTTCGAATCGTAAAACACAGGCACTAAGGTTCCCTTGCACTGAGTTATCTTAAAGGCTACACCTCAGAGAGAAAATCCATTTTCCTGTGTAGGTGGATACTTGGGTTGTTTTTATTTTTTGCCTTTATGAAGGGGGTGAGCATATCAGTTTGCTGGGGCTGCCATAACAAAATACCTCAGACCGGGTGGCTTAAATCACAGAATTTTATTTTCTCATAGTTCTGGAGGCTGTAAATCCAAGAAGGAGGTGTCGTCAGGTTTGGTTTCTTCTGAGGCCTCTCCCCTTGGCTTGCAGATGGCCCCCTTCTCCCTGTGTCCACATCTGGCCCCTTCTCTGTGTGCACGCATCCCTGGGTGTCTCTCCTGTGCCCTAATCTCTTCTTACAACGACAAGATATTGGATTAGGACCCACCCTAATAGCTTAATTTTAGCTTAATTACCATTTTAAGGATGTATCTCCAAATACACTCACATCCTGAGGTACTGGGGATTGGGGCTTCAACAGGAATTGCAGAGAGGGGACACAGTTTAGTCCATAATAGGAAGTATATACATTTGTGTTCATGCCCAGAATATTTTTGGGTACTTTGAATGTTCTTGTACTTGCCTCCTTTTGCATGTGAGAAATATTCCTTTAGATAGAGATCTAGAGTGAATTGCTGAACTGTCAGATACTCCCTTGTTCCTCCTCATTAATGCCTGAAATTATCAGAATTTTCAGCATTTCCCAAGCAATGCAAATTCTTTATATGTTCTGTAAACTAATATAAATAATCAGCTACATCTGCTGCTAATATCTGCTTCCAACTTGGTTGCTTATGTTTCACTTCCACTATGTCTTAACAAGTAGGTGTTATTTTTGCATAAAAATTTATCAGGATTTTCCTTTATTTCTTCCCCTGGTGTTATTGTTATTGGAGTCTTAGTTTAAAAATTCTTCCCTACTTCAAAATCTTAAAATATTCACCCTAAGTCTTCTCTTCAAATGCTTTAAAGTTTTGTCTTGCATAGTTGAGTCTTTAATACACCTAGAATTTACTTTAGTACATGACACGAGGTAGGAATCCAATTTTGTCTTTTTCCTAGAGGGATAAACAAAAGTTCTGGCCCCATTATTGTTTAGTCTGTTCTTTTGTCAGTAGTTTACAGTAGCACGTGTTATATGTAATTTCTGTATATTCTTGGACTGTTTCTGGCCTCTCTATTAGGGTCAATCGGCAGCATGTCTCTTTCTGGGGCAACGCAGTAGCTTTGTAATGAGTCTTGCAATGTTCCAGGGGATGTTCCCACAGTATTCTTCTTCGGGAAACTTCTGTTTTTCAGCTTTTCCTATTCCAAAGAAATGTTAGAATCTGCTTGTCGATATTTAAAAATAAAATCTGTTGGGATTTTGACTGCAATTTCCCTGAGCCAGTAAAATTATTCTGTGGAGAATAAACATGATATTGGATTTTCCTTTAAGAGAACATGGAATACTTATCTATCTGTTAAATCACCTTTATGAGTAAATAGTTATGGGGGTTTTTGCACCAAAAAAAATATATATATAAATAAACAAGCTGTGTTTTAGATTTTTTAAAGATTTATTCTTGGTTACTCTACATTGTGATATTAATATAACTACACATTTTAAAATTTGTTCATTTTATATTTTCCTGACATTTATATATATATTTTTCCAATTGTTTGTTTTCAACTTTTTACGCCCTTATGCTTTATATGTGTTGTATATGGTTAAATTTGATTTATTTCACCCAAAGTGGCAATGTCTGTCTTTTAATGAACAAATTTATTCTTCTTGCATTTAATGTGATTACTGATATAACAGAACTGATTTCTAGCATATTTCACTGTGCTTTCTGGTTGATCCATTCTTGTATGCTTCTTGCATCTTATTTCTATCCTCTATGACTTTTTTTTGCTTCTTTTGGTCTTTTATTTTTCTATACAATTCATAATTTACAATTTGGCCTATTCCAATTTTTTAACTGATTACCATTACAATTTTGCCATGGGCACAAAACTATAAATCAGTTTCTTTACTCTCTTCTTGAAAAATTAAAAGAATTTAACTCTGATAGTGTCTCTCCTGGTGATGATGTCATCCTCTAATTTTGCTTTTCTTTTCAAAATTGGCATATCATTATTATCATGTTATGAAGACAACGTTTGTTTGCCTGTAACTCTATGTGTGCGTGTTTGTGTAATCCTTTCTCATTCTGAATCATAACTGACCAGTGTGACTAATAAGATACAGAATAAGCAATGGAATGTGACCACCAAGGCTAGGTCATAATGACATCTTGACTTTCACCTCGATGTCTTGAATCATTTGTTCGGAGAGAATCTGGCCACCATGCTGTCAGGACACCCAAGAACTATGACAGAGGTTTGGTACCAGTACCAACTTTAAAGCCATGTGAGTGAGTCACCTTGGAAGTGTATCCTCTAGCTACAGTTACTTTTTCATATGACTGCAACCCCAACTGGCACATGATGGCAACCTCATGACAGACCCCAGACTAGAACCACCTATCCAAGTCATTTCCAAATTCCTGATTCACAGAAGCTGTAAGAGATAAATAAGGATTATTGTTTTAAGCCACGAAGTTTGGGGCTTGTTACACAGCATTAGATATCTAATGCATTATCCTTATCAGTTTCTTTTCTCACAATTATTTTTTGCATTTTCCTTGTAAGATTATTTTCCTTCTTCTTGAAGAAAATCTTTACATGTTTCTTTAGTGAAGCTGATTACTGGTAAGTGAACTCAGACTTTCAGTATCTGAAAATGTATTTGTTTCAACCTATCCTCTTTTTTTTTTTTTTTTTTGGTGGCACGCAGGCCTCTCGCTGCTGTGGCCTCTCCTGTTGTGGAGCACAGGCTCCGGACACACAGGCTCAGTGGCCATGGCTCACAGGCCCAGCCACTCCACAGCATGCGGGATCCTCCCGGATCGGGGCACGAACCCGTGTCCCCTGCACCGGCAGGCGGACTCTCAACCACTGGCCACCAGGGAAGCCCCCTCTTTTTTTTTTTAAGACAAGTTTGCTGAATATTCAATTCTAGTTAACTGTTATTTTCTTCAAAAATTTTATTCTGCTATCATCTGGCTTTCAATTTTCTAAGAAGCCTTTGTAAGTAATTTGTTCTTTCTCTCTGGCTACCTTTTCCCTCAGGCTTTCTACAGATTTACTGAGTCTATATTTCTTTTTAAATTATCCTGCCTTGAGCAAGCGGTGCTCTCTGTGTCTTTACCTTTCATCAGCTCTGGCAAAATATCAGCCCCCTTCTTCATTCTATTTTTCCTTCTGGGACAGTGATGTATTATATTGTTAGACTGTCCTCTTCAATTATTATACTTCCATCTTCTTGTTTTTCTATGTTGTGACTTGGGCAATTTCCCTACCTCTATACTCCAGTTTTACTAATCCTTTCTTCACTTATGTCTGTGTGTTGTTGAATTCATCCATTAAATTTTTTATTTCAATTATTATTTCCTTATAAAAATTCTATCAGGTTTATTTCACATATGCTCGTTATTTTGGTTTCAAAGATTAACTTGAGGTGTTTACCCCTATGTTCTATTTTCAGGAAGAGCAAAATTGACATTTCCTACCTTCATGTTTGGTATGAGTCACTAATGGAGGCATCTGGACTAACCAACAGTTTTCTTTGGGGGAAATTTTAAATCACATTGAACAAGTATAGAATTACAAAGATTTTCTACCTTTATTTACATTTTGGTAAGTTATATGATTCTGGAAATGTCTATTTTATTGGATACATTGGATTATTTCTTTAACCAACTTCTTCGTACACTTTTCTAACCTATTAGATGTTTTCTTTTAAATACCTGATATTGATTATTTTTGTCTTCTCTTCTTTCATTCTTAGTCAATCTCACCAAAAATGTATCCATTTTATTAATCTTTTATATTTCTTTATTTATGGACTTATAATAGTTCTTGTATTCTACATTCTTTGGATTTAGTTTGCTGTTCTCTTTCTAAATTATTAAGATGGAGACTTAGATGACTGATTTTCAGTTTTTCACCTTCTTTAGTATATGCATTTTTAAGGATGCACATTTCCCTCTAAGCACACTTTAACAGAAAACTGCAAGTTTTGAAAATGGTATTTTATTTTACATTTAATTAAAAATATTTTCTCTTTGCCACTGTGATTCCCTCCATGACCATGAGTAACTTAGAAGTATATTTCTTAGCTTTCAACATATGGGGATTTTCCAAACTGATTTTTTTCCAGATTTCTAGGTTAATTATACTGTGATTAGAGAATACAGCATGTATCATTTCAATTCTTTGAAATTTGTTGAGATGTGCTTTGTGAGGCAGCATCTGATAAATTTTTTAACTGCCCCATGTGTCCTGGAGAACTGTATTGTACTGTTGTTGGGTGGAGTTGTGTGTGTGTGTGTGTGTGTGTGTCTATTAGTGAGTATTTCAAATGTTTATTTTTTACTTAATTTTTCTCCATGTTCTGTTAATTATTGAATGGTTTGTGTTAAAAAATCATCCATCGGGCTTCCCTGGTGGCGCAGTGGTTGAGGGTCTGCCTGCTGATGCAGGGGACGCGGGTTCGTGCCCCAGTCTGGGAGGATCCCAGACTGCCGCGGAGCGGCTGGGCCCGTGAGCCGTGGCCGCTGAGCCTGTGCGTCCGGAGCCTGTGCTCCGCAACGGGAGAGGCCACAGCAGTGAGAGGCCCGCGTACAGAAAAAAAAAAAAAAAAAAAAAAAAAAAAAAAATCATCCATCATCATTTTGAATTTGTCTATTTCTCATTTTAGTTCTGTCAATGTTTGAGGTTCATTCAAATTATTGTTACATCTTCCTGAATTTTAGCATTATGAGTGTCTTCCTTTACTGCTAGTAATGCTTTCTGACAGCTATTTTCACCTTTGTTTTGGTTACTATTTGCATGACATATCTTTATCCATTTTTCTTGGCTTCCCCCTTCACGTGGGTCTTGGACCAGGAATTCTTAGCTGCCTTTTTGGTTCTCTCATTCCTATAAGCTGGTACACATGCATACTTACACACACACACACACACACACACACACACACACACACACACACACACACAGCCCTGCAGCTTTGCTTCTTATCTTCTCCAGGTTAGTGGACCCAAATCACCTGGGAATTATCAGAAACAAAGCTATGGATTATTTTTCATGGTTCCATTTCCTTTTTCCTCAATCATTTTTGCACATATTTTACTTCTTAAGCATTTTATACATAGTTACTTTATATTTTTTATCTAATAATTCCAATATATGAAGTATGTAGATCTAAATATTTTTGCTGCTTTTGTTGACTCACATATGGTGAATTGCTTTCTTGAATTTTACATAATTTTTAAATCTACATTTATACTTAATTAAGCTTATTTCATGGATTCCTGAAAAACTGTAATCAGAATGCTTTCTTCCAAAAAGAACACACATATTTCTCTCTAAAGCTACTTGAGATGCCTTTGTGGATTCCACTTTATATTACAAATGTCAGAAAAACCTTCACTCCCGACTCCTAATATCTGATTCCTGATTCCATTGTTTGTTTGGGCATTTGACTCAAAAGCAAGTCCCACTTTCATGTGTATTTTTTCCTCACTGCTTACTCTTCTGGATTCTAAATTCCTCAAGCCGAGAAATACGTATATTAAACATACAAACACTTTATTATAATTTATGCACGATTTGCTTGCATCAAGTAGGTGGGTCCTTGAGAATCAGTCATGTGCCATAGCACTTGGACCCTAACCCCTCCCCTCTCAGTCCTCAATCCTCAATTCCTTTGTCCCTCCGTATTATACCAAACAGGTCCATATTTCTAAGGAAATTCTCATTAAAAGAATTAATTCCAAAAAATTCTTAGGAATTTCCCAAAAAGTGCCCAGGAATTTCCACTCTGAGCCCACTTGTACTATCTCATGCAAAGACTTCAAGTTCTTCCTACTCCCATCAAATATACCATTGATTGATTGTCCAACTTAGAGTGGGAGGCTTCATCATTAAAGTGTAGCTAAGATTCCGTATTGGAAGGGTACAAGAAAAAGGGCAGTCAGGGAAGCTCAAGTATAAGTTCAATGCAGAGGCTATTTCATATTGCTAGGCTGCCTCTAGCAGGAGGATGGACTGTTTTAAAAGTCTGAGTGAATTGGTAAGATTTTAGGCTTGTCTTGAAAGGCAAGTTACTATGACCATCTGCTTTGAAATCTGTGTTAACACTAAAGGAAAAATTTGAGCTAAGATATTCTAGGAACCAAATTGTCCCAGTGAAGGGGCGGGGGGCTACTTATACATCTCATTTCCCTGCAAATATAGAATGAAGCCTTGGTTTTTGGTAAGACACCCTGGGCAGTTTTAAGGGAAAAGAAAAGCTAGTTAAGATGACTTAACTAAAGAGGTCTCCTCCGTTAGTAACCTGCCTCACTGCAATGCCTATTTATGTCTTTCTTTGGAGTGGTTTGAACAGAATTCCAACCTAATACCATTTCTGCTTTCAAAGGACATTATCTATTCTAGACCTCATTTAGCATGAGGATAGAGAAACACAGATAAATGTCTTATCAGGCAAAAAAGTAATTTCATGTTCTTGCAGTTCTTTTCTCTGTCTATTCAAATGCTAGATGCCCTTTCATCTTCTACAAATGATTTTCTCTTAATCCGCAAAAAGTAGTTCATTCTTTCTAACAACATCATTATATTTTGAGTGAATTATCCCAGAACAATTAAGAGCTGTTCTCATGTGACACACTTATCTTTGGCTGTTTGTTTCAAAATTTGATTCAGCTGTGCCCTCCACTGTTTTCTCATTTTGTGGAATGCCTTTGTCAGTGTGGAGGAAAGAAAATAACACAGTAGGGGGCAGGGCAGAAGTCACTGTATTGTAAGACATTATTGCCTTTGGAAACAATGTTCTCCATTCTAGTTCAATGAGCTAATAACAATGCATTATTTTGTCAAAAGGCAGTTGTTACTATCACTGCAACAAAACATCCTGTAATACTAAGCTATTACTGTGACACTTTCGATAAATGAAGAAAAAGATTTTTTTCATCAAATCTTATTTTGTCATGTGTTACATTTTCATGCTTTCTTTTAGATATTGTATTTTATAAGAGCCAACCTACAAACAAAAGCGTGGACAGTCCTCAGTGTGCACACTTAACTCTATTGTTTGAACAAATTGTATGACTTTAGATAATATAATTTCTCTAGTTCACAACTTCGGCATCTACAGAATGGAGATTTGTGCAGTTGACTAGGAATATAAGTAATGTGGCTAGCTCAGAGCTTCCCACCAGAAGACACTGAAAAAGAGGGAGGCATTATTACTACTATTAAACAATCTTAACCTACATTAAGGTTTTTGCCCCAGGATTCCATTAAACCAGGGCAATAAACAAACAAACAAAACCTTCAACCATGCTGGGTGCTTGTGTTTCACAGGTTTACCTATAATTAGAAGAGTAAAACTCTTCTTTTTATCTTGTCTTAATGGAAGCCTTGAGCAGCAAAGGTATATAGAGACTATTTTCTAAAGTCCTTTGAGAAAACTATTTGCCCACTCAGACATTCTCTGATGCTTGTGACATGATGTATTACTGATATCCTTTTCTGACATCTTTTAGTTGCCTGCAATGGAGATAACACTCAAAGATAAATGTGAAGTCAGCTATCCTAGCGCAGAGAAAAAAGTCACATTTTTACATTATTAAGCAGAGCCCTAATCTGGATTTGTTGCCACTGCTGAGTAACATGGCACAGAAAAATCTCCTGTTCACCGTAGTAAAATACAGGCAGAGTAAATTCTGTATGTTAATTCATTAACACTTCCTTAATAAGTGCCTGCCATGAGTCAGAAACGGAATTAAACGCTAAAGACACAACTTTAAGACGTGGTGTCTTTCCCTAGCCCCCAGAGTTTAGCTGGGGAGCCGTGCACATTAAGAGAAAATTAAAGATTTCCAGTCTGGACAAGAAGGAGGCTGTAGATTCATTTCTCCCAGCTTCTTTTCGCCAAGTATAGCTATAAACCCTGGAAATAATGCAAGAGGCAACGGAAGGAGAACTCTGGATGGTGGAAAGAGGAAGACGAATTTGTTTGTGATCCTACAACTAAGGGAAAAACATAGTGGCAGGGGTCTTAACAACCCTCCACCCAACAGAGAAAGGCTACTCAGCCCCTCGTGCCAGATCTCCCATCAGAGAAGAGAAGGGAGCCCAAATGAGCTCATTCCTCCCCTGGATTGAACAGGAGTTCTAGGAACACCACCAGGCAAGCAGGGCAATGTATACAAGGGTGAGAGATCAAGACCCACTCGGGAAATCATCAGGCAAGGGACAGGATCTGCTTCCACATAGACAACCTGGGCAGCCAGGCCACACTGCCGGGGAAGCCACAGCAGGCAGCCTGGTCGGAAAGTCTCCTTGTCCCTGTAGACCTGAGACTCCCCAACCCAACAAGAGATTGGGTGAGTGGGCACCAATGGCAAAAAGGGATCCAGCTACATTAAGAGTCTGTCCCAGAAGAACGTTCTGTCCCTTGGGGAGAGGGGGAGACTCTCACCATCTAGAGGCACCAGGCAGCCCAGCTTTGGGGGACTCCTTTCTCCTCCTCAAGCACTGGAGGGGCCCAGTGGGAGCCCCAGTGACACCAGATGAACCAAGTAGACAAAATGGCACTCTAAAGGCTCTAAATATTAAATTGTCCAAAAGAAAAAGAACATAAGTGTGAGTGAGGACGTAGAGAAATTAGAGCTCTATACGCTGCTGATGGGAATGCAAAATGGTGCCGACACTGTGCAAACCAGTCTGGTGGCTCCTCAAAGGGTTAAACATGGAATTACAGCATTAAATATAGGATTACCCAGCAATTCCACTCCTATATATACACCCAAAAGAACTGAAGTCAGGCGTTCAAACAAAAACTCATACACAAATATTCACAGCAGCACTGTTCACAATAGCCAATGGGTGGAAACAATCCAAATGTTCATCAACTGGCTATCCATCAACAGATAAACAAAATGTGGTATATCCATAGATGGAAAATTATTTGGTCGTGAAAAAGAATAAAGACTCATACATGCCACAACATGGCTGAATGTTGAAAACATTATGCTAAGTGAAAGTGCAAGTCACGTGTTTGAATTCCATTTATGTAAAATCTCTAGAACAGGCAAATCTATAGACACAGAAGTAGATTAATGCTTGCTAAGGACTGGGAGATGGGGAGACAGGGAGAGGATTCCTAAGGATACAGGGTTTCTCATTGTGATGAAAATGTTCTAAAATTGACAGTGGTGATGGTTGCACGTATCAGTAATTATATTAAAAACCACTGAAGTGTACCCTTAAAAAAAAACTGAATTGTCCTTGGAACCACAGTCTGCAAAGGTAAGCCAGGAGCTGTGTGCTAATCCCGAGCAGGTGACTGTCTGCTAAAATAAAAGATTTAAATAGGACCTGGAGTCTCCTAACATAACTGTTGAAAGGTTGACACAATTAAAAGTAACTATCATACTGAGAAAAGATGATCAACCAATGCCAACACCAAGATGAATCAGATACTGGAATTATGGGACAAGCAGCCTTCATAAAAACGTTTCAATAAGAAATTACATATTCTCTTGAAACCAGTGAAAATCTTAGCTGATCTGTCACAAAGATGATATTTAAGAATATAGCAAATGCCCTTAACTCGCGGAAGTAAGGCAAGGAGGAGTGACTTTTCACCCTATAACTTTCTGTATGCTTTGAATTATTTTCAATGAGCATGATTTTTAATAATAAAATTAAAACTAAAACAACATAAAATTAACTAAATTCCATTTTGAAAAGTGAGAGAAACAGCTACCCCATGCCCCAGTACTGAAATGCCTTCCTTTTCTGGTAAGTAGCTAGTGTACTTTTTAATGGTTTTATATTGAAGTCATGAAAAATTGAGTTGGTGGTTTTCCTTACAGAAAGATTTATGAGCCACAATTTCAAAAAAAGAAAAAAAAAGTACATCACTTTCTAGGAGCAAGTAAGTTCTATGAAACTGGCTGAGTTGAATTCTGATAGTGCCTATGTACTGCACTGAATTACCGTGTTCAATGTTTGAGGGAATAGAGGGTTAAATACTTTTCTATTTTTATTTTTAAATAGTGTCTTTTTGCTCTTTACTATTTTTGTTTTTCTAATTTATTAGAAACGCTGAATATTATGATTAGAGGAACATTTGTCCTCTGCATCCTATTGTGATTTAGGTAACAAACAAGTGTGGCAGCAACATTTTTTTTTTTTTTTTTTTTTTGAGTTATCACCACATACAAGGCTAGAGGTACACTACGTTCAGCTTTAAGAAATTATCATGTTTTTTTAAAAACTACCACCACTTGAGAACAATTTTTATCTAGTTAATGATGTTGAACTCAGAATAAAAAACAGGGCTAGAAGTGATCAGTATTTACCCTACTCTTTTTCCTGAAGAGGCTGCAAGCTGAGTTCCACACTTTTGACTTAAATAAGTGGCATCAGCAGAAATCCTGGATACCAGCGCTCCTACAGAATAAAAGGACAGTAGGAAGGGAACCCTCCATGTTTTTTATTTTGTTTTCTCATCTGTATTCATTACCTTCGAACTTTCCAAAGATCTGACCAACCATGGTGTGATATTGTGATTTATAATAAGAAATACAAATTTGGTCTTCACCCCATTCCTGACACACAGCTCTTAAAACCCTCGAAATTTCCTGAGTGATGAGAGAGATAAAGTGTCATGTGTATGTTCATTAGGTGACTTTTGGAAAGTATCTAGGTCACCTAAGGCTGGGGGCTGGTTGTCAATGGAGCTAACAATGTGATTAGAGGGTTGAAACTTTCAGTCTCACCCACTGATTGAATTCAGTCACCAATGGCCAATGTTTTAATCAATCATGCCTATGTAATGAAGCCTCCATAAAAACCCAGGATGGGATTTGAAGAGTTTTGGGGTTGGTGAACGCGCAGAGATGCGGGGAGAGTAGCATGCAGAGAGCATGGAAGCTCTGAATTCCTCCCCACACCTTGCGCTACACATCTCCTTCCTCTGGCTGATCCTGAGTTATATCCTTTTATAACAAACTGGTGATCTAGTAGGTAAACTGTTTCCCTGAGTTCTGTCAGCCATGCTAGCAATTAATCAAATATTCATCAGAGGGGGGTTGTGGGAACCTCTGATCTATAGCTGGTCGGTCAGAAGCACAGCTGACAACCTGTACTTGTCACTGGTGTCTGAAGAAGGGGTTGTCCTGTGGATCTGATGCTATCCCCGGGTAGATGGTGTCATAATTAAGTTCAATTGTAGGACACCAAGCTGGTGTCAGAGAATTGCTCGGTGGTGTCGGGAAAAAAAAACACACACATTGGAAATGGGTACAAAACCACACGTAGTCATCAGAAGAGTCACTCACCTAAGCAGTTGTACCTGTGGTTACATGATTCAGAGCCAAGCTCCCATGTTTGGCAATTAGAGCACGTAGAAAGGCAATATCTATCCCTCTTATTTTATCAGGAAGCAACAGAGAAAGTAATAATAATGCAAAATCTATTTTTCTACTAACCTGGAAGGCTGTGCAGAAAGCAGAGGACTAAGAAAAAGTATGATGTACGCAATGCCAAAATAAGTGAGGCTGTTCATCGCCAGCGAGCTGCCACTCCTGTCATAGGCATCCGTTCTTTCTTCACGGCGGCAGCAAGAGCCTCTGCTTGTGCCAAAAACATCCTAGCTATGATACGCACATGCAGATTTCAGCGTTCCTGTTAGAGCAAAGTATAAATGTAAAAATTAACCCCAAAAGGGACTTGTCACCATCAGGGAGCATGAATATTTCAATTTCTGGATCCATCAGTTACTGGAAAGACACATGGTGTCTTAGAATAAACAAGTTATTCCTGAATAACTCTCTCAGTCTAAAGTGACAGAGGTAAGAAGAGTTGTCATTTTAGGAAAAACTTAGAAACCTATGAAAAACAATCTTTTGTTAGGTTTATAAAATGATTCCAATAATACAGAAGTGTTGAAGGTTATACTGTCCCCTTGCCATCTCCCCTCCGGCTCAGTTGTCATTCCCCAGATTTAACCGTGTTAGGTTTCATGACTTCATGTCCGGAAAGATATATGTACTATTGCATGTAAATGATCCTTTCATTTACACAAACATCTGTGGTTTACAGTTTTTTAAAATTAACTGATATGTTGGTCAACTTTCCATTTAAATAGTTAAATCTACCATTTCTAATCACAATTGCAAAAATAGCACAATGTATGGATATTACTAATACTTCTCTTTTTGATGAACATTTTGTTGTTTCTGGATCTGAAAATCAGTGAACATCTTTGCATTTAAGTAAAACTGTTAGATAAATTCCTGTGAGTAGGATTCTGGATCACAAGAAATCTTGGTATTTTAAAATTGCCTTTCAACACGATTTGAGAGTACTTACTTATTCTAGCCTACACTGGCTATTATAAAACATTCTAGTGTTTCCAATAAGATAGGGGAAAATGGTGTCTTCTTGTTATTTAAATTTGCATGTATAGTTACGTATTAATTTTAGCATTTTACCATATGGCTGGCTATTCACTATTTGTTATTTTTTTCTGTGAAATGTTTCATTTTTATTCATTTTTCTATTGTGAGAACGCTTTGTGTAGTAAGAAAATATGGCATTTGTCTGGCATAGATTTTATACTTTGCATACATTTTCCATAGTTGTCATTTTTCTTGCAACATGTAATTTTTTTGTAATACCAAATTTATACTTTTTTATGTGGTCCAATTTATGACATTCCCCTCTCAATTTCTAAGTTAGAAAGAGTTTTTTCCATACTAAAGTTTTTAAAAAGTAAGGTTATTTCTTCTGGTCTTTTTAGAATATCTCTTTTTAGTTTAAATGCTTGTATATCTGGTATTTATTTTAGACTAAAACTTCCAGTAGGGATTTAGCTTTAGTTTTTTGAGAAGAGCTATCCAAATGGCCCAATAGAACCTTCTGAATAATCAGATGCTCAACAATTTTAAATATCCTCTTCACCAATATCTTGATTATGTTTATGTGTCTGTTTCTGAATTTCTTTCAATTTTCTTGATCTATTTATGAACTTATGCCAAATTACTTTAGTATAGCTTCATAGTACTTTTAAACCAATAAAATGACTTTCTGCTAATTACTTTTCTTTATCAGACTATCCCAAGATGTTCTCACATGCTGATTATTTTACATGAATTTTTGCTAAGTTAAAAATATCTGTTGTTAGTTTAATTGAGATATAAATGAGTTTATTGTTTAATTTTGGGAAAAATCGCCAATAGGAATTCTGTTTTTCTGCCTAAAAATAGGGTATGACTTTCCTTTTATTTAAGGCTTACTTCATAACCTTTAGTGAAATATTAAAATTCTCTTCATATAATGTCTGGATATCTTTAATTTGTGTTTATTCTTAGATATCTTATCTCTGTTGTTTTGATGATGACAGTCTCTTCCCAAAATGCTGATAAAAGAAAAATGGAGAAGATGTGATTTGTGAACTTGAGAAGCTCAGAGTTGAACTAGGAGTTTACAGACAAATTGGGAAAATAAACACATGCACCAAATGATGCAAGGAGTCAGAGGAGACAGTGTCCATCTCTGCAAAATAAGTTTCCTAATAAAATGCAACATTTGATCTAGATGCTTAAGAATGAGTGGAGTCTCTAAGTCAATCAAAGGTTAAAGGACTTTGCAAGTAGAAGGCAGGCGAAATGCAAAAACAGGGCAATGAGAGAAGGCACTCCTAGTGAGATGCTCCTGCTGGAATGGCAGGATGGCTGGAGCTAGAGATGTGTGGAAGGGGATTAGAACTGAGCTCCCAGGGCCATGGTCTGGGCTATACATGCATAGTCAAGGGTCTTTCGTTTCAAGTTAGGGAATTGGAATAGATTAAATGTGTTCTATATTGCAAGAGGATTTAGGTAGCTGTGAAGAGGTTTATCCAAAACAAGGATAGACAGGTAGCAGGGAACGCCAGCAAGGGGAAGAAAGGTCAGGTTTGGACAGAGAATTTGAGGTCTTGGAAGCACATCCCTGTGGTAGCAAAGCTCCTAACATAAAGATGATTCTCATCAACTATTGAATGAATTAAAGAAAAAATAAATGGAAAAGCATGAATGCTTTGAAGTCAGGTATTTCCAGAAGTGCATAATGTAAAATAATTTAATCTCAAGGTTTAAACCACTCATTCTATAAAACCAACAGACTTCCAAGAAGCGTAGTATTTTGCCTAATAAGCATGACAATATTAAGGAACTAGAATCTGGAACAGAGCTCTGTTTTGAAATACAGCAGTAATTAAGTAAATGCATTAATGTTTCAAAGCACTTGGGACAGTGTTTTGCACAAACTAAGTGCTGTATAACTGATATAACTGTTAAGTAAATACTGAATGCCTGGATGCACAGGCCCTGGATTAAAAACAGTAAAGTAGTCAATGTTGTAATCAGACCTCAGTTCCCTCTTTCTGAACTACTTGCCTCTCTCTGGCTGTCCCCTGAGTTTGACTCATGCCATCTTTCTAAGTTCCAAACATCTCCATTAATCTGCCTGTTTTCCAAAATATCTCACAGAAAAGGATGTATTTACTGCAGGAGTGTGTTCAGGAACAGAGGAAGGAGGGAGCTTGTGTCATTTGACACATGAAGGAAAGCTCTGTGCAGCTGGATCACTGTGAACTACAAGCAGGATGATGGGCAGAGACGGGCAGGGCTCAACTCAGGCCACTTTTAAGGAGTTCGGACTTTCTTAAGAGCAATGAGAAGTCAGTAAAGGGAATTAACAAGAGAATTATGTGCTTAGACTTTCATGTAAAAATGATCCTTTCAGTTCACAGCGGAGAAAGAGATCTGAAGGAATCGAGAGCAAATGAGGAGTAGCTATTCCCGTAGTCAAAGTAAGAGATGATGGCGGTTTATACTATAGGAGGCTCTGTGGAAAGGGAGAAAATCACGAAGAGGGACTGGGGACCCATTCAGATGGAAAACTGAGGAGGGAGCAACCTTAAGAATGATGACTAAGTTTTGGGCCATGAGCAGCTAGGTACCATTTCCCAAGATGGGAAACTTTGGAGGAATTTCACAGAAAAGAGCATGAGTTCAGGTGGTTATATATGAATCCAGAGTTCAGTAAAGTCTGTGATAAAGAAATATGCTTGGGAGTTGTATCAGGCCCGTCTCACACATCCTATTACATCCTTTCAACCCCACCTCTTACTCTAACCAAAGCTGCTACAACCACCACTGCTATCCCCTCTCATCCAAGTTCCAACCAGATACTTGCAGGTCTAATGTGATAATGCCTCTCCTCAGCCTTAGCCTTGTACCTCTTGAGGGCTGCCTGAGGCTCGTATATGAAGCCCCCAGAATGTGAGGGAGTTAACTCCCGTGATGCCATCCTTGATCAACGGGAAATAGAAGCTGATGAATAAATACTTCTTTTTCTTCTCCCCTGGATGGGCAAATCTGAGCTGCATTTTATAAGGCTGCTCAGAAGACCTCAGAAGGATCCAGCACCAGTTGCCGCTGCAGAAGTGGTTAACTTGATAATGCACACTTCTGCTGGTTTTCCTCCTTCCCTGTCTTGCTCGTCCCATGCATTTCTGCCACAGCCTGGAATAACTTCCAAATAAACTACAAACCTTTGCCTCATTCTGCTTTTGGAGGAACCTAGGTAAGACAGGAGTTATCAGTGGCTAAGTGGTAATTCAAGTGCCAAGAGTGGATAAGATCACAGAAAGAGAGAGAAAAGAGTAAGCAGTCTTCAAAATCTGATATTTACTGATTGGATAGAACTAATAAAGAAAACTAAGCAGACAATCCAAAGAGGAGGGAGAAACAGTGAAAGAGAAAGGGAGAGAGGGAGAGAGAGGAGAGGGAGGTATCGAGGAAGGCACAAGAAAGGAATATCAAAGTAGGGAGTGGTCAGTTTTGTCAAATATTTCTGAGATCAGGAAAAATAAAGACCAAATGTGTACAGTAGATTTGGCATCGTGGAGGCTAATAATGCTCATAATTGGGACCAGCCTTTTATTATTATTTTTTTTAACAGAACACATGTTTAAAAGAACACATGCAACTGAAAAATATCATGAAGAACCTAGGGGTAAGACAGGAATAAAGACACAGACCTAATAGAGAATGGACTTGAGGATATGGGGAGGGGGAAGGGGAAGCTGTGACAAAGCGAGAGAGAGGCATGGACATATATACACTACCAAACGTAAAATAGATAGCTAGTGGGAAGCAGCCGCATAGCACAGAGAGATCAGCTCGGTGTTTTGTGACCACCTAGAGGGGTGGGATAGGGAGGGTGGGAGGGAGGGAGACGCAAGAGGGAAGAGGTATGGGAACATGTGTATATGTATAACTGATTCACTTTGTTATAAAGCAGAAACTAACACACCATTGTAAAGCAATTATACTCCAATAAAGATGTTAAAAAAAAAAGATGCACATTTCACTCAAAAAAACAAACAAACAAAAAAAAGCATTTTGTGGGAATTTACCTAGTATTTTAACCACTCCCCAGTTGATGTGGGTTACTGATACCAAACACTTTCTGTTAGAGCAAAGGCAGCAGATTTGCTAGAATTCTTCCACGTGTGTTTTACAGCTAAGGTGACTTCAAATTCTAGCTTGACACCACCACAAAAATACCACCTTTTGTTTCCCAACCAAATCCTGCCTGATTATCATTTCTAACAGTTCATGGTGATTTTTCCCTGATTTCTACACAAAGCTGGCAGAGTACTTGGAGGAAACGCTCATAGAAATGCAGACATATTTTGAAATATAAGATTTCTCAGTGTCTAAGGTAAAAGAAAGAGCTCAGTATTGTATTCTAAGACTATGGTTATAACTTTTGATGGAATATAATGCTAGTAAAGAAAAATTAAATTTTGGATTAAGAGAAATCATTTTGATATTTCACACGAACACATCAATGATGAACACGTCAACTCTTGAACTGAAATGCTTCAGTCCCACACAGACATGTTATTAGGATGATCAGGCATCCTTAATAAGAACAGCTAATACTGTGTGCCCAGCATGGTTTTAATGCTTTACTTATCCTGAGTCTAAATTTTTAAAATAATTGTATGAAGTAGGTATCATTCTCTCTATTTCGTAAGTAGGGAGACTGAGGTATAGGAAGTTTAAATAACTTGCCCAGGTGAGCAGAGCTAAAATGTAGTAGAGGTAGGATCCAAGTTCTAATAACCTTGTCTCAAATCCATATTCTAAACCCTGAGAGTAAGAGTGAAACATAAGGAAGCAAACAGACCACTTAATTCCTCCTTTATGTATGGGAGCTTTTCATATTCTTACATGTCCAAAGTTAACAGTCAAAAGTAAGAGAAGTTCAGAAACCAGTCTAAGGTAGCCCATCACTGAACACACAGAACGGAGGACCCAATGAGACGATTGACTGTTGGTTAATTACAGCGGTTATCAAATCTACATGGCACTACATTCAACAGACTAGAAGAATCAGACTTTGTAACCTGAAATGCACCCTTCTCATGCCATTCTTCATCGGATTTCAAAGTCTCTAGCGAAAGGGAGAATCTAGGCAGACAAGAATTCAAAGAAGAGGAGGAATTACCAGTCGGAAGAGTAATGTTTGCTTCTGCCCTTTCTGCACTGCTGCTGAAACAGTCCTGTCTGCTCTGAGCCACCACCCTTGGGGTGATGGGCAAAACCTCTTCACTGCATTTGGCTTTACTTCTTGCAATAATGTTAATGTGAGAAGGCTGTTTACAGGTTGTCCTAAATTTAAAAGCAGTTTCTAACCATTAAAATTTGTCTATGCTGAAGTTTAAAAAACTTCTTACGCTCAAAAATGAACATATAATACCAGGAAGATTTAACTGAGCACAAAACTAGTCGCATCTCATTTCAGGAAAAAAAATTCATACTGAACATCTCTACTTATTTTCCTGTATTTTACAAGGCCAGAGATTTCTGAAATAAAATATCATATTCTTCTGTGTCTTCAAAATCTGTTTCTTAGACATACTTTCCTTCGATGATGCTATGATCCTCAAAGTGATTTATACAAGAAACGTTCATTTTGAAATATAACCATGGCTCCAAATCCCAAGTAAACATGTATGCCAGCATCTTATTTTATTTTATTTATTTATTTTATAAATTTTATTTATTTATTTATTTATGGCTGTGTTGGGTCTTTGTTGCTGCGCGGGGTTTTCTCTAGTTGCTGCGAGCGGGGGTTACTCTTCGTTGCGGTGGCTTCTCTTGTTGCCGAGCATGGGCTCTAGGCACGTGGGCTTCAGCAGCTGTGGCACATGGGCTCAGTAGTTGTGGCTCACGGGCCCTACAGTGCAGGCTCAGTAGTTGTGGCGCACGGGCCCTACAGTGCAGGCTCAGTAGTTGTGGCGCACGGGCCTAGCTGCTCCGCGGCATGTGGGATCTTCCCGGACCAGGGCTCGAACCCGCCTCCCCTGCATTGGCAGGCGGATTCTCAACCACTGCGCCACCAGGGAAGTCCCAACATTTTATTTTAGACAACATTTTGAGCTTCAGCATTCTCACATGCAAAATAAAAATACCAGTACTCACTTTATAAAGGTAGTTAAGACCACGTATGTGAAAGTGCCTGCAGGATGACTGTCACATAATAAAGGCTTAAAAACAGTGATTACATCTGAAATTCAGTTCTTCACACACCAATTCACTGGTTTCAATAAATTCTTTTGTCATTCAAAAGATGCTCATTCAGTGACCCCCATGGGTCATCAAGAGACTCTACAGGATTCTTAGAAATAATTGAAATTGATGGTTCTTGGAATATTTAAGCACCACACCTCCACCAGGCAACAATGAAGAGGATTATCTGCTTCAGATGCTCTCCTTGGCATGAAATGCTGGTTTAATGTCACAGAGGGAGATGAGAAGTCCATTGGCAGGTTGGGAAATATATCCCTCCTCTTCTGAAAGTTTTGGACATTGGGATTGTTGATTCTTGCCTCTAAATATGCTGTGTGCTGGTTGGCCTCTTACAGAGCAGAACCGATCCCATGAGGGAACCTGGGTAAATACACTTAGCCTCCTCAGGTCAAGGTGGCAGCTCTCCTAGGGCACCTGACTTATATGGTTCAGGGCTGGGCTGAAAGCTACCATTTCTGAGCATTCAGGATGCATTCCTTTCAGAATGTGCGGGACTTAAAAATGTTAAGATGGTTCTTTATTCTTTGGGATACATGGAAAAATAGTCCTGAGGATGTGGGCCATTCTGAATCTGTTGCATTACTTCCATTAGGTTGAACCTTTGGCACAGGGATGAGCTAGTTTACAAAAACAAAACCATGTATGAAACAAACTTTTCCATTTTCAACTGGTTTCTGGAGTAGTAATAATCTAGAAATTGCATTTTATATTTCAGCTGAAAAGAAGCAAATAAAAAGTTTGTGTCTGACTGTCTCCTATCAGAAAATTTCCTGTGTGGCTCAGGAATCTGCTGATATGAGAGGAAGGTCAAGTCGAATTAAAGTATCATCCTAGAAAGCAGAAGATTTTGTCAGATACAGAGACCACTTCCTGGGACTTAGTTGTATCTTGGGAACGTCTATTTAACATTCCACATGTGTGTATGTGTGCATCAAAACGTAAGTATCAATAGCTTGCATGTGTCACCTTGATGGCCTTGAAATAAAGTTAAGAACAGAGCAAGATTAGAGCAAGGAAGAGCTGTACTACAATTTCTGAGCTATGTGAAATGGCTGGTTCTACCCCTTAACTTGCTGGTGAACACAGCAAGGTGGAGATTTTTAGGCAAGGGTTTCTAAGAATAAGGAGGAGAAAAGAGTAGTTTTAGGGGGAAAAAAGTAGCTATGGAAAAGTTGACAGTCTGATGTTCATGCAGATGTCTTTTTGGAGGAATGAAGAGATTTTCCTAGAAAAATGTATACAGCTATTTGCAGCTTTTATCTTTTTGAGTAAAAGTTTCCTGGAATGGTAAAGTTGTACTAGTGAAAATAGCTCAACAGTACCATTTTCTAAAGGTATGTAGTAAGCTGTATGTGTGTAAATGGTTTTGGTTCTCAAATGCATCTAAATTTTAAGAATCCGAATTCAATTAGGATTAAGGATTCCAAAATTGGATTAATGATTGAGGCTTAAAGAAATTAAGTAACTTGTATAAATCCAATTAGTTTCAGAGCCAGTATTTTCACCCCATCTATCATGTTCTTTCACTTCCATGTTGCCCCTTCTGTAGAAATTCTTGTTACAGTCATGTCACCACAAGGTAGAGTGAAATGTCTAGTTCCTAATTGAATTAATCATGGTAAGTTTTATATATTCTAGTATAACTACCTTTGTAAAATATCATACTTGGATAGTAGAGTACCCTGGTTAGTGTAATCATGATGTACTTATTTATAATAAATATCCCACCCAACTCCAGAAACTAATTCAAGGTGTCTCAGTTACTGCCTAACACCTTATGGAAAGGGCCTGGTGGTTAATTTAATTTGGATCACGGAGTCTAGTACAGCAACTTGTACGTGCTAGGATAGATAAGATAAGGATATGATAAAATATTTTTAGCACGTAAAGTACATTGAAGATAACTTCAATAATTTACTTCCTTAATAAATGAGTTTTAAGGATCTCTCTTTTTATTGAAGTATAATTGCTTTACAATGTTGTGCTAGTTTCTGCTGTACAGGGAAGTGAATCAGCTCTACGTATACGTACATCCCCTCCCTCTTGGACCTCCCCACCCCCCCATCTAGGTCACCACAGAGCACTGAGCTGAACTCCCTGTGCTATAAAGCAGGTTTTTATGATGCTTTATTTCAGAATTCTGTCCTCCAGAATACATCTACCCTCATTTAAATTAATGAACAAAAGAGAACATGAAACGCTGGAGGAATGAGTTTTACAAATACTCTTTCAATAGTCGTAGGAAATTACTGAGATTGAATTTCAAGACAGTATAAAGTTGGGAGGAAGGGGGAAACTTTATTTTGGAGAATATGATTTCTCATATCTGTGGCTCATTTTTTATTACTTCTTTTATGCAAGTTTTACCCTTTTCTACAGCTCTCCTTTGAAACTCATATTGTCCTCGCAGGAATGAGATTTCCTTCTTCTCAGGGTTCTCAAAATAGAAGCCTCTAAATCCATTTACATAAATACCCTAAACCTTAATTTCTAACTATTATTACATCTCTTTCCTATTACTTCTCTAATATAACCATTTATTCTAGATAAATCTAGTTTTCCCTCTATCTATTCTCTCACCTTTAATTTGCTTCTTTGAAAAAAAAGAAGAAGAGATACTTTCTTGTTGATCTTATTTCTTCTCGAATCTATTAAAGAAAATTCTTAAGTTAAACTTTCAGCCTCTTTATTCAAGTACCTCCAGAAACGGTCCTAGAAATCACCTGAAGGAAGAGTAAGCAGAGTTCCCTCAGGATTTGCTTCCTTCCACAAATCCATCACCCCTACCATCCTGCAAGCCAGGGTCATTTTTACATTTTAAAAATGAATTCCACTTCTGCTTCAAAAGAGGAAGTAGACATAGTTTTCCCTATTCCTCCTGCTAAGTACAACTAAAAACCTTGGAAATATATGTAAAACAAGCATAAGGAGGCTCTCAATGTTGGAGAAGCGAAAACTTTGAGCCCAAGGAATAACATGGTGGTGAATTCCCAGAGTTTTTTTTTTTTTTTTTTGTCTCACATACCCCAGACTGGGTTCCAAAGAAGCCAGAATCCTGGAAACCCTCAGGCAGAGACAAAAACAAAACAAAACAAAGACACCAAAAGAGGCTGCTCTCTCGAGCTGAAGAACCAAGAGTAGGCAGCCTAGAAAGACAGAATACTTTTACATGATAATTTTTCTTCTTCAGGCAAATGGCACAGACAAATAAAAAGAAAGAAAAAGAAAAACTACTGTAAGCCAGGGGGAAATTAGGTTTCCACCCTCAACAAGCTACAATAAGGCACCCTAACACCCTGCAGGGTGGTGTCAAAAAAGGCAAGTTGGGAGCTATGACATTCTCACCAGGTAGTAACAAGGTAGCCCTACCTTGAGATGGTTCAGAGGCTGCACAATGGAGAGTCAGGACTTTCATCATCACCGCTCAGTGATCATGCGCTAATGAGGGATTATCATCAGTGATGATGAGGCAACACCCTCCTATGGTTTCAGTGAAGGCCACATGGGGAGCAGCTTTCCTCCAGTTCCCAGAGAGAATGGCACCAGTTGAGGACTGGTGAGGATGAGGATGAAAGCCTGGACCCCAAGCCCCACCCAGCAGTAATAAGAAGGCTCTTTCCTGCCCCTGCACTTGAGTCACAGCAGATAAGCAGTAAACTTGTACCTCCTCCACTTCTTGGCAGTAGTGAGGCAGCACTCTACAACTCCTGCTGGAGCAGTTTCAGATAAAGTCTGCTAAAACACAGAACTGAAACAAGATGCAGAACCTCATAATTTAATGCCTTCAGTGTCCCAGTGTCAGTGGAAAATCATTCATCATACCAAGAACCAGGAAAATCTCATCGTGAATGCAAAAAGGTAGCAGACACCAACACCAAGATGGTATAGATATTAGAATTATCTGACAAGAATTTTAAAGCAGGCATCATAAAAATGTTTTAAAGAGGAATTATGAACACACTTGAAACAGACGGAAAAATAGAAAGTATCAGGATGGGAAACCGAAAATATAAAGAACCAAGTAGGAATTTCAGAACTGAAAAATATAATAACCTGAATTTTAAAATGAGTACATGAGCTCAACAGTAGAATAGAGGTGACAGAGAAAAAAAAAAATCAGTGAACTTTAAGATAGAATATGAATTACCTAATCTGCAAAGCAGAGAGAAAATAAACTGAAAAAATAAAAAACACAAAAACTGAACAGAGCCTCAGGGAAGAGTGAGACTATAACAAAAGATCTAACGTTTGTTATTAGAATCCCAGAAGAAGCAGAGAAAGAAGACAGAGGTAAAAGTGCTCAAACTTTCTAAATGTGGCAAAAGACCTAAACCTACAGATTCAAGAAGCTGAGTAATTCTCCAAAGTAAAAGTACAAAGAAATCCACACCAAGACAAATCCTGGTCAAACTTCTGAAAAGTAAAATGCGAGCAAAAAGTCTTGAAAGTAGCAAGAGGGAAATGATACACAGAGGAAAAACAATTGGAGTGGAAGTGCATTTCTCTTTGGAAACCACAGAGGCCAAAAGAAGTTGCTTGATGTTTTCAAGAGGTGAAATAAACAAACTGTTGACCGAGAATTTTATATCCAGTAAAAGTATCCTTCAAAAAGAAAGGGGAAATCAAGCAGTCTCAGATGAAGATGCTAAAGAATTAGTCACTGGCAGACATACCATAGAACTACCATACAACCCAGCAATCCCACTACTGGGCATATACCCTGAGAAAACCATAATTCAAAAAGAGTCATGTACCACAATGTTCATTGCAGCTCTATTTACACTAGCCAGGACATGGAAGCAACCTAAGTGTCCACCATCAGATGCATGGATAAAGATGTGGCACATATATACAATGGAATATTACTCAGCCATAAAAAGAAACGAAATTGAGATATCTGTAGTGGGGTGGATGGACCTAGAGTCTGTCATACAGAGTGAAGTAAGTCAGAAAGAGAAAAACAAATACCGTATGCTAACACATATATATGGAATCTAAGAAAAAAAAAAGGTATGAAGATCCTAGGGGTAAGACGGTAATAAAGACACAAACCTATGAGAGAATGGACTTGAGGATATGGGAAGGGGGAAGGGGAAGCTGTGACAAAGTGAGAGAGTGGCATGGACATATATACACTACCAAATGTAAAACAGATAGCTAGTGGGAAGCAGCCGCATAGCACAGGGAGATCAGCTCGGTGGTTTGTGACCACCTAGAGGGGTGGGATAGGGAGGGTGGGAGGGAGGGAGACGCAAGAGGGAAGAGATATGGGAACATATGTATATGTATAACTGATTCACTTTGTTATAAAGCAGAAACTAACACACCATTGTAAAGCAATTATACTGCAATAAAGATGTTAAAAAAAAAAAGAATGATTAAAGGAAGAACTCTAAGCAGAAAAGAAATGGAAAAAGAAGGAATCACCAAATAACAGAAGAAAAATGGAGAGAGAAAATATGGGTAACTTGACCTTCTTTTTCCTCGAGTTATCTCAATCATATTTCACAGTTGAAACATAAATTATAACATAGTCTAATGTAGTTCTCAATGGATACAGAGGAAACATTTAAGACAACTCTATTATACAAGTTACACAAATTGATAAATGTGATAAAAATGATTTAGAAATAAATATACGAAGACACAAGTGCATGTAAAACTGGGAAAATCTGAGTAAGATTAAAATTAGATCAATTTCCTGTTGGTGACATTGTACAGTAAATTTTGCAAGATGCTATCATTGGTGGAACTGGATGAAGGATACATGACATCTCTGTGTATTATCTATTGCAATGACCTATGAATCTACAATCATCCCCAAATGTTTTAATAAAAAATGCATTCCTGAAACGGAAATTGATAGGAACAAGCCCCCATAAACAAAGGCAGATATCTTCAAAAACAGAGAGAAATGTTAGCCAGAAAACACTGTTTAGCTCTATATAGCAACTGGTGGGCTGGGATAGACAATCAATCAATCAATCAATCAGTCAATCAGTAAGTAAGTAAATAAGTCATCTAGGAAAGACAGGTAGTAACTTGGGAAGGATCTCATTATGTGGTCACAATTTGACTCACTTATCGGAGTTCATGGTAGGGTCCTGATGTTTGCAAGTTCAGAGTCTTCACTTAAATCAAAGCAACCCAAATTGATCCATCTCTGCAGACTGATATATTAATTCAACTCATAAGAGACTGACGTTTACATGAGCAGGAACATTTGGGTGCTCTTTCTTTGCTGACCCTCTCTCTTTAATCCCCCTCCTTTTTTCTGGATATTCCTCATCCAAGGCCCCCAATCAATTACCCCATCTTCATTTGGGAAACATATCTCCCTGGTTCCTGCTTGAATTCTTTGAGATGAATTCTTTCAATTGAATATTAATGGAACTCATTCATCCCTAAAGGCGAAAATTGAACGACAGTCCTGTGATGGAACAAAAAATGGGTACTCTGATTTCACTTTAAACTGAACTATAATCTCAATTATAACCGAACTGTAAATGTAAAGTAAAGTGTTTATTTCTTCATTAAAAAATTGGTACACCCCACCCATGTGAGCATGAATTTTTCACAAAGACCATACACCATACACTTTGCTTCTCTGAGGAAAGGAAAATTTCTCCCAGGAATTTGACTTTGACTCTGCCCTTTATAAAACAGCAATCTCTGCATTATTCTTACTAAGAACATCTGTTTCCTTCCTGGGACTGATCTGTATTATAAAGTCCACAGCTCTAGCTCCCTCTTTGGCATCCAGTACAAGCTCAATAAGTACTTCATTTCTTTTTTTTTGCGGTACGTGGCCCTCTCACTGTTGCGGCCTCTCCCGCTGCGGAGCACAGGCTCCGGACGCGCAGGCCCAGCAGCCATGGCTCACGGGCCCAGCCGCTCCACGGCATGTGGGATCTTCCCGGACCGGGGCACGAACCCCAGTGACCTGCATCGGCAGGCCGACTCTCAACCACTGCGCCACCAGGGAAGCCCCAGGTACTTTATTTTTAATTTCACAGTAAGTGGAAGAGGAAATATAGAAGAAGAATGTGTCTTATTACATTAACCTCAGACAGTCCTTCATTGCTGAGCCTTACCTCAAT